>NW_028277569.1:0-157360 GCF_059751315.1 Micrasema longulum | reverse complement strand
GTGACGTTTGACATTGAGTTTGACATTTAAACCTTTTTATTTTGCCATTGTGTGATTTGCTGTTGCCCAAAGCAAAATTGTGAAAAAATTTAACTGGATGTATGTACTATTTTTTATATTTTGTATTCTTATATAACAACTGTTGTTTTTCCTTAATGAAAAATATATATAAATATATATATATCGTTATCCTGCGCCGTTCAATTCTTGTTTTTAAAGAATTTGTTACATTTTATTTGTTTGTTTTAGTATATTTACTCTTCGTTCACGAAGACGTGGCATAGTTTTTTAATGAATAAAAATGACTGAAACTAAAAACTTGCAAGTTAGATTGATTTTAAAACGTTATTTCAATATATTAATAATACATTTAATTATGCACGCAATTCTAATACATGGAATATCGAAACACAGCGAGCAGAAATTGAAATGTCAAAACAACGCCAAGCAACGACGCAAGCGACTTGCGCATGTATTGTTATCTCAAAAGGTCAATTATTCACGAACTTCTCAGAAGGTTTTAACGGCAAATTATTCATGAACTTAAGGTTTTTTTCATTTTTAGAAATATTTTAGGAAAAATTTTAAGGGTTATTTGTTCTGATATGCGAAAAAAAAATTTTCATTTTGGTCATAAAACATTTTTTTTCCTAGAACCAGATGAATAAAGAAATAAGGACACACGTTTTTTATTTTTGCCTTTTCAAGCTATTTATGTAGGTATTCAAAATAAGGATTCGTTTTTCTATTTATCTCCTCATGTGATTGGCTAAGAATCCTCGGTATACTCAAATCAAAATTGTGAAAAAAACACTGCTCTAGTGCCATAATCTAGGGAAAAAATACGAAAATACATTTTAATGAATAAAATTCAGACCGCGTTCTACTCTGAGCCCTCTAAAATTATGACACTCAACTTATGCGTAGCGCGAATTTAGTTATTCTTCAACCGCCAGCCGGGTTTTGACGTGAGATTGACATTTAATTCGAAACCAAAAGAATTAATAAGAAAAATGCCTGATTCTGTCGTGAAAGCGTATAAAACTGTTCGGGTAATAGGAAAAGGACTTTTTATTGATAAGTTAGTACCCAGGTATTTTCATGATTGAAAATCAAAACTAAAAATTATTCATATTCAAATATTGAATTTCAGTAAGTACCTTTAATTGTTGAATTCCAAAACAAAAAATATGCATTCTTTAAATACAGATTTTTTTGCAAAAGTCAAACTCTACTCTACTTTAGAACTACGATTTTCAAAAATGTATTAAATATCAATGAATACTTTTTTAGAATTATCAAAAATCCAATAAAAATAAATAAATGGATAGATATAATAAAAAAATTAAGGAAAGAATCTGATTGAGATTCACAAAAAAATTAATGCTGTTTGTATACATTTAAATATTAACTTGTTTTATTTGCAAAAAAATAACTCCTTCCCGATTTTTGAACATATGCATTCTCGTCGAAAGCAACCCGGGAAATGAATAAAACATTTATGCTCCTAACTTTTGTTATACACATTAAATTGAAGATTGAAAATTTTGTATCTGTTATATAAAATAAACGTAACATAAAATAAACTAAGCAATAAGTAAATGTTTTTAGTGGGAAGGATGAACCTGATGCTTTAATAATAAATTATCAACATTTGGCGTCAATTTTGTCAGGTTTAATCTTAAATCTCCTCGGCCAATGATGTCCAGTCTGTTTCTTTTTTTCGTTAGGAGATTGGTAACAGCGCTGCACACCCTTTCCACTAGGTATGATGATGGAAAGCAAATTAAAAATTTCCTCGCTATATTGCCCACATCCTCAACGTACACAATTTTATAATCGTTTATAATAATTTGTTTACTTCATAAGTACTTTTATAAATAATGTAAATGTCTTTATATTATAATATATCAGTGTATGTTGAGATCCACTATCATGGACCCCCATTTTCATTTCTTGGACCCCCAAATTTTTTTTTCGTTGACGTAGACTCCTTGCAGGTTGTCATAGACCCCTGGGGGTCGATATAGACCACTTTGGGAATCTGCTTTACATGATTTACATGGACATTTAAAGTACCTAAATCGGTAACCTATAATTGAACATGTTTAAAAGAAAAAAATGTATGCATATTGTACTTTTCATGCAGAAAACTTTATTTTACTTAGTAGATAAAATTGAAGATAAATGTTAACTTCCCATTGTTATCCTGGCACAGGACTAAATTTTCCTTGGTGGGAAGGAATTGAGTTAATTTTTTTTTTTTAATTTCTTTTATTTTTTTTTTTTTTTTATTTATTTATGACAAAATACAAGGTTTTTAGACTTTACATATTACATTTTATTACATATTTTATTAGTACGAAATATTCCCAATCAGCAAAAGTGCTGGTATGAGGGGATATTACATAATAACACAATAGTTTAAATAAAAAATCAATAAAATACCATCACATATCACTCGTCACACGGGCTGTAAGAACTGTTTTATTTAGGTGTTTTTTAAGTACGTATATGTTTTGTATATTTTTTAAATCATTGGAAATGGAATTGTAAAAATTTATTGCTGTATACAAAAAACTGTTTCTTTTTCTGTTGGTCCTGGGTTGTTCGCAAGTTAAATTATTTGATGCTCTTGTATTTATTTTATGTATGTTGTAGTTTAAATTAAATTTAATATTTGTCTTTATTTTATTCTTTGTCATCTTAAACATAATTTTTTTCTGTGTAGATCAATTCCTCTAGATTGAGCATTTTTGTTATTCTATATAATTTTGTAGTTCTAGTAGATTTATTAAAAAAGATCACAATAATAAATAATAATAATAATTAAAATTGAATATTACTTTAAGTGTTTCATTCATTGTTTTTTGTATTGATTCTTGCATATGTTTACTACATTGCGACCATATTATTAATCCATATACAAATGTGGAAGTGTAAAAGCATTGTATATCATTAATTTTGTACTTTTGTCAAAGATATCTGTTCTTCTCATTATTCCAATAATTGAACCTAGTTTTTTTATAACTGCTTTGATATGTTTTGTCCATACTTAAGTTGGTGATTCAATATAAATTTAATGTTTGTGTTTATTATCTTTATATTGATGTGCAATTTATTAATTATGTTATTATCATAATCGTGATCATTCCCTTTCCGCACCTAATGGTGCATAAGGCACTGCATTGGTACATTAATCACGGCTCATATCGATTATCTTTGTTACATGAAGGTAAGATGTTCAGTCTTACGCATCAGGTGCCAGTACAGGGGACTATGAAATATTTTAGTGTAAAGACATATTTTTTAATAAAATTTTAATGTCAACCATGTCGAGAATCGAACCCGAGACTTTTGGCATAGTAGGCAAACGCGCTGATCATTACACCACGAGGCCGATGTTTTTTATTATACTAAAATATTATTGTTGTACTATATTATTTAAGTAAATCCGTTCCAATTCAACACAGGACTTCAGTCCGTTCTATGGAGTTGGGGCTTATGCTTCAATAAATGTAAATAAAATTATTGTTGTTGTATTTTTTTTTTCAAATTTGCACATCTTCATTGCAATCAAAGTAATGTATCCGTTAATTTCTCCTTGGATACAGAATGTTAATTCTGTATTCAGATTATGATTATAATTAATCCTATTTGTCATTTGTGTAGTAGACAAGCTACACAAAGACACTGCGAAAAACAATTATAACTTCAGAGACGCGTTAAGCGCTTTTAAGAAATAATTTACACAATATTATTCACCTTTATTTATTATATTATGGATAATTTTTCCGTTTATTTTGCTGGCACGTGTATTATTTTTAATGTATTCATTTATTAATTAATATTTTTGTACATGTGTTGAAATGTTAATTAAACATTGGCGGACTTATTGCCAAGTGGCATTTTCTTCTAACGAACCAATAAAATAAAAGTTTTATTTTTATCGAAAAAAAACCAATGATAGTATGTAAAACATAAAAATCACTGTATTTGCATATAAATTTGTCTTTTTTTGATAACGAAATATATTTAAAAAAATAAACACTTTTTTTGACACTGTTTTAAATTGTTTGGTTTCCCCATTTTTTAATTTTTTTTTTTTACACACTAAACTTAGAATTTAAGAAAAAGGTTTTTAAAACCAATTTTACTTTGTTTTTATTTATATCCCTATTCTTTATTTCGTCCGGGAGTCTCTTTACTATGCGAGGAAGTATATACGCCCTGGTCCTCTCTCCATACGCATTTATAGCTCTTCTTTCTGTGAAATTTCCTTTCACATTTGGCGCGTTTCATGGTTATGTGATATTGGCGTTTTGTAGAAATCCATGAAGTCCTCTGTTACCAGGCGATAGTATATCATATTATGTACTGTCAAAACTTTACACATAGGGAAAAGATTTTTGTAGTCATTTTGACAAGTAATTATGTTGGTTTTACTTGCTAACATTTTAAGGAATCTAATTTGTAATTTTTTATCCTATTTGTATACGTTGTAAATGTTAGCCCGTAACAACTCACTCCATATGATATAATTGACTCAACCAGCGCATGGTATAAACAGTACAGGGTGGCCCGCGGAACACAAAATTTCAAATGATTAAATTTTATCTTTCGTTGATTTGTCGTTGACGATCACTGCAGCAAAAGCATTTCTGTTGGGCGCTACTATATAATTTCACAGCCAGGACCACTGCTTATCGGTGTACTTGCCTTTGCGATTCCTGTAAAAAGATTACCAGTGGTTTTCCGTTGCCTTTTCTGGTGGATTTTTCTGTCGGCGTTACCTTTCCTTCGTTTGTTGGTTCTGTTTTGGAGGCGATATAAACCCGCCTTTCGCCTTTCATCCTCTCTTTGTCTGCTGTTATCACACCGTTACGAGTGTAATCTCATTGCCCAGGATTCACGACGTGGGCGTGGGAGTGGACCCTAAAGAGTTGGACTAGTCAGTCGTGTTGCCGGTGGAATTCATCAAGGGGTCTGCAGTATCTTATATATTTACGCAACATATGTTGATACTCGTTCGTAATTACACGACAGGTTTATTAGTCTCCTACGAAAAACGAGATAAGTTGTTCTTATCTCGTTTTTAATATTGAAAAAATTGTAATATTATCATTATTTTATCTTTGTTTGTTTGTTATTGTTTTATAAACGTGGTGTCTTTAATTTATGTTTATTCATAAACAATACATGAAGTTGTTATCGTATTTATATTTAACTATCCCCTTAAGGGTGGAAAGCAACACGTAGATCCTATCTTAGTGAAATAAAATGCTTTCCTGCAGAAGTAAATTACATTCGGTAAAATTATGTGCATAAAATCAAAAAAAGGTGCTCCGCCAACGTGCATTTCCATAATAATGCAATACCGAGAACCGAACAAAAGCTTCGAAAGTTAAGAGCAAACTTGAGAGGAAAGAAAGAAATCATTTGAAACGAGGATCCATTCTGTAAGGAAAACTTAAGCTAGGGTTTTAAAAGAGAGTAGAGCAAAGCAACAGGTAGAAACGAAAAGAAATGAGCATTCGTATAAAAGACCTCGGAAAACAGTAGGGGAAGTACTCAATTATTTTCTAGTATGCAATTATTTTCTGAAAGTTCTCCGAAGAAGTCATTGTATTTTTCTTTGTACCCTCCCAGTCTTTTTTTTCATACATACTCGACCATTTTTTCATGTCAAATTTAAATAAAATATTTTTCATACTTTACGAATTTATATGTGCAGTACCAAAACTGTTTAACTTAATACCTAGTGAAAATCGCGAGGAAAACAATTTAATGTTTTTTTTTAAATCATCAAAAACTTATTAGAACACCAACAAGCTACAAAAAGTGGCTTGGTGGGATGTTAGTTTTAGTAAAAATATAACAAGTGAATTTTTTTTTTTTGAATTGTAAAAATGTATAATTATGCTATTAAATAAATGAAAAATGACAGAAAGAACAAGTGTATCTTAAGTGCGCATATAAATATTTTTATAATTATTGATTAAAATCTGCACCTACCTTTAATGTAATGTAACCCGCAGACAAGCCTCGGCTTTGCGAGAACAACGATACAATTATATATGCTATTTTATTGTAAATATATATTTTTTTAAGGTAAATAAAAAAAATAAAATAATATAAAATGATTATGGCTAGTATTAATATAATTATTTGTTCAAATAAAATCGTACCTTATCAAAAAATTATAAATGGATAAACGAATATATCAATAAGTTAGTTAACGTTAAGTTACCTTTTATTAATCTTATGTTAAATAATGAATTAAATTGAATTTGAAAAAAAAAATAAGTGGTTTAATTGGAAAAACGGAAATTTATTGCATCAGAGAGAGAAACAATATATACCAATCTTGATTAGGTTCTCACCCTAGGCAGTGATATTCAGCCATGTCAACTAACATATTTATAGACAAACTGAAAATATAAATAAATATTATGAATAACGCTAATTTTTGTGACATTCGTATGATTGTTACCAATAACTTCTTTAAACTTTATCATAAACGTTTAACAAGTAAGTAAACAAATGTAGATATTATGGAATTATAATTAGCATAATTAGTGACCTAGATAAAACTTTTAAATCGACAAAAGCATTTTGTTGAACTTACTCACTGTCGAGTCAACAAACCCTTTCCAAAAAACGGTTATCTCTAACTCAAGAGATAACAAAAGTTTTCTATAATATTTTTGACTCGAACTCTAGAATAAACAAAAGTTTTTCAAGGACTTACAGACTCTAACATTAAAATTGACCAAAGTGTTCTTAAGACCTTTAATCTCAAGAGTTAATTTTTTTATTATTTTTTTTATTTAAATTTCATTGATCAACCCTTACGGGTTACATACACTTTTATATATTATTTTTAAAATATTTTCACTTTTAAAATTCACATTCTACCGTTCATAATAATTTTTTTAACATCTTTTGTAAAGGTTGTCTGAGTCTTTTGTTTAGTTTTGTCTGGTAGTTAATTGTATAATTTCAGTCCATGGTTTATTAGTCTCGATTGTCCTTTTCTCATTTTAAAAGATTGTATATGATATTTTTCTGATATTCTCGTCATGTGTTCATGTTTACTACAGTTTTTTTCCAGTTTATAATTAAAAAATATATTTTACTTTAGACTCTAACGTAGAACGCACGCATGCATACCTACACTAAATTGTACGCTTACTGTTCTAAAAAAATACAGAAATACTAATCTAGCGTTTTTATTACAAGACGTTTATAAACGGGAATTGTGACATTGGTTCTGACCAAATAAATCGTACATATCAAACTCTATAAATCATTCTAGATCCCAATTTCACACTTCGGTACGAAATAATAGTGGGAGTGCTTACCCAGCGATTCCTCCAGACTCCATGTGATTGGCGAGCGTGACGTCGTCACTCCACACGTCAAACTGCCATTTCCGCAGACCCAGCACGCCACATAATACATTGCCAGTATGGATGCCGATCCGCATGTCAACGTTGAAACCGGTCGCCTCTCGAACAAACCTACATAAATATGTCGATATCAGAATTCATGAAATTAGAATGTCAAAACGAGGTTAATTTATAAAATAACATAACGTAACGTAAACTTAATAAAAACCAAGTCAACTTTGTTATATTTACATTGTTTTATAATCTAAACCAAAACATGAGTATTTTTTTCTTGTTTTTCTTCTACAACAGTTTCTGTAGCTTTTGTCTTTTATTGTCCATTTAATTAGATTATTCTTTGAAACACATTAAATGCTGTTAACCGTGGAATTATCAAGGGTAGGTGGGTAGCCTATTAATATTATAAGTGTAATTTATTATTCTGCATGTTATCTATTTTATTTATTTTATTTTATTTGGGAAATCAACAGTTCTACATACATATTTATAGTAACCAAACAGATATAGTGTATAAACTCAGAACTAATAACAGATTTCCACATAGTATACAAAGTTAGTAAAGAAAATATATTACATATCAAATAAATACATATAATTTATACTTATTAAAATGTTATTTTCATATACTCAATTATAAAAGAATTTTTTCATATTTATTTTAAGAACATTAAGTTACTGTAAATTGGGCGGGATAAGGACAAAAATGCTTGAAGAGAGGATAAGGAGGGGAGGGGAGATGTACATATTTATTATTATGTCTACTAAGTTACATAATGCATTTTTAGTGTAAATTTTAAATCTGACAGAGTAATGTTTGTGTAATCTATATTGGTAAATTTTGTATTGTACACTGAAAAAGTCCTACGAAGAAAAGCATTTTTAACATACGATGTTTTACTTATTGGTACATGAAACAGGTGGTACCGTCTACAAATCCTGGCTGGCACATGTATTGTTATTAAACCAAGCAGCTCTGTACAGTCAACTATTCCTGTCATAATTTTGTAAAGCATTAGTTGGTCTGCACACACTGCGGTATTGTAGAGAAATGATTCCATGGAAGGTGGAGGCAGTGAGAGTAGATACATAAGAAATACCGGTTTTGTATTTAAGGTACTTTATAAATTTGTTTTGAATATTTTCTATTCTACTTATATATATGGCATACTGGGGGTTCCATATCTGAGATGCGTATTCCAAATGGCTTCTGACAAATGTATAATATAATGAAATTAGGGCCTTTGGATTATTAAAGTGTTTACTCATTCGAATTTTGTACATATATATATATATATCCAGTTATATGTCATTGTTCCTTAATTAAATAAATCTTTTTTTAATTTTCCAACATTTAAATTTTTCAAACGGCCATTTCCCCTCTTTTTGCTAGTTGTTCCGTGAAATCAGTGTTTTTTTATCTACTTTGGTCAACAGGTGCGAGCGTTCATAAATTGGTAACTATTTTGTAAATTATGACGACATATTTTGTACGTTTATTGATGACAAATGGGATAAATTTATACCTCTTTTTGTACGTTTTTAGTCCATTTTAGAAAAGTTTTAAAATACAATAAAATATTTTGATTAATGTCGTGTCCAGAACACATTTTTAAAATTCGATTTCGTATTTCTAACTTGAGTTATTTATTTACCTATTTACGATTCAGTGAACATTTTACAAAATGATAATAGTATCAGTAAACAATTTTTACAACATTTTTTATTTGAAAAAAACATCAAACTTAGTATCCATACCTTAGTATAAAGTGTCGGTGAGAAATAAAAATATTTAAGGAAAGGGTAAATTAAACAAAACAACAGATACGAAAAAATAAATAAAAATATTAACAACGTGACAAAGTAAAGAATTCTCTGAAAGAATATATATATATAGTAATAACTAATTAGTAATTAATGTGTATTTTGAAAACGAACGAGAAAAAAAAATATGGACATATTTAGAAACAATAGAGCTACCTTCCCTTCACAACAAATCGTAAATTATTTATAAATGGTCTTAGGGCTTTACATTTTGGTTAACACAAATAGTATATAAACAAAAGTAAAAAAATAAAATAGGCGAGTGAAAATTTAAGTATTCACAATTTATTATTTATTGACAATTCTTGATAAAATTCAACTGTAATTATTTAATACATTACATGTACTAAATGTTATTAAATATTTATTTTTAACCACTTACCGACTTTTCTATGTCTACCGGTTTCGAGACGTACCCGTCTCTTCGTCAGGACACCAATTAAACCAACATGCAAAACCCACTATACATAGACAAAGAAAAGTCGGTAAGTGGTTATATACAAATATTAAATAACATTTAGTTAAATTTATGACCACAAAGTTCATTCTTTAAATATTAAAAATACATTACATGTATTTTATTGTGTGTGGAAAAGTTATAAATTCGAATACATGATACACTTCTCCATAAATATTAGTTTGAGACATTATTCTAAAATCAGGTAATTAAATTCAAGTATTTAACAATTTAATAATACCTACCTAATTGCAAAAGAAATATTATTTTAAAGGATGTATCTATTACAACGGTACCTACATAATATATGATCTGTCCAACTGGTACGTTTAGAGGCTATTTTTAGGTGAAAATCCTCCAAAAGAAAATCGATTAAAAATTATTTAGCCTCGTGGGGTAGGTACCGGTAAATGCGATTGCCTGCCATTAAATAAATAATTAATCTTTAAATTAAATGACGATGTCAAAAATTCAATTATTAACTTTTCTCTTTGTAATTTTTTAGTAGTAAACTTCAATAATCAGATTCAGTTTTACAATCATCCCCTATTAAATACCGTGACCGGTAAAATGTGATTGAATTATTTACTTAGCAAGTATTCGGGGGTTCGTAATACAATTTCCGGCTTTCAATATCAGTAGCCTTTGAACCAATTAAATTGCAAATCATGTTTCAACATCAAAGGGGCGGACATTTGTAAAAATTTATTTTTGTGACCTTTTTATATTAAGTGATTGAAAGTTATTGTAATGTGATTAAAATTGTTTTGGTTTGTTTATTTTTAATTTATTTCAATTTTTCAACAAAATGTAAAAACAAATAGGTTTATACGAAGCTTACGAAATTCGTGAATTTCAACCATATTAACAAGATCTCAAATGAAGCGCTACGTATATTTGGATTTATCCAAAGGGTAAATAGTTAATTAAAAAATATTATTCTTATCAAGTAATTTTATTGTTCCCTGGGAAAAATTCAAGAATATATTTCTCCAGTCTAGTCAATCCATTACAGCGTACATTCTGATTCTCTAGAGCTCGTCAAGAAGAAATATCTAAAATATATTAATTGTAAACTTCAAATTTTAGCAGCTTTATTAAAAAATAGTTCATTTTTATCCTTTAGCCTCATGGTGTAATGCTCAGCGCGTTTGCCTTCTATGCAAGAGATCGCAGGTTCGATTCCCGACACGGCTGATATGAAATATTTATTTAAAACGGTGTTTTCACACTAGAATATTTCATAGTTCCTGGACACTGGTACCTGAAGCGTAAGACTGATCACCTTACCTTCATGTAACAAATTGATCAAGATATGCTACGATTGATGTTTTAATCCAGTGTCCTATGCACGATGATTAATGATTATCCTTTTCAAATCTCTTTAAACTTCCTGATAGAAGCCTTTTAACAGACCTGTTTATTATTCTTTTATAAAGTAATCAAACTGTCAGTAGGGTCGCAGTGAATCACATCTTGCTGGAGGGTGTGATTCTATAAAATGCTGCAAACGCCCAGTTGCACTCCACCGGCAACACTACTGACTAGTCCAACTCGTAAGCGTCCACGTCGCGAACCCCGGACTATGGAATCACACGGAGTTTGTATCACATTTGCCCGGGGGATCACATTGCCCCCACATAACGGTGTGATCACGGCAGAAAACGAGAGGACGAAAGGCGAGTTTCTGGCGCCTCCAAACCAGAACTATCTAGCTAAGGGAAGGTAACCCCGACAGAAAAATCCACGAGAGAAGGCAACGAGAAACCACTCTGGTCATCTTTTCCCGGGAATCACTATGGTGAGTACATCCAACAAGCAGTTGTCCTGGCTGCGGAGTAGCGCAGGACCAAGATGCTTTCGATGTATTGATCGCCGACTTCGGGAAGACTGATAAGGCACCCCAAAAAAGTAATCGACTCATTTATTGACTGTCCAGATTTACTGAAATGGTGTACCTGGTCAACATTCTCGTCATAAATCTCCTTTTGATTTTGCAAGTTCTAGAATCAACTATCACATTTACATACTCGCCTATCCCCAGACTCCACAGATATGTTAATGTTATAAGTATGAGTATATGACAAATATTTGGCTCTGGATTTGATAGTTGTTAATCAAGTTTGATTTTTTTTTACTTGCAATATAATTTTTAGACTTTTCTCTGTTTGAAAACGTTTTCAAAATCAATTTTTAATTTATCGCTTAGATTTATTTTATTACTTAATATTGATATACTTAGGAAATTTCCTTTTTCCGAGCTGGAGTTTTTTCAAAAATAATCTTCCAGAAATCGTAAAATCAATACCAAATATTAAAACATCTAAAGACCCACCCTATCCTGAATTCCATATAGTAGAAAATTGTGTATCTTTTAGAATATAATATTCAATTTTAAGGAATTTGTTTTAGATAGTAAAAATGAAATGTTAATAAAATACAACACATGTAAGTGTAGACATTATGTATATTGGTGTATAAAAACAAATGTAAAACGAACTCCCTCTCTAAACACGAGTTTTCGTTACGAGTTTATTAGAGAGGGAGAAACGTTATTATAATTTATGTATGTACCAACCATTTTGTGATTGTATACTTATTTTGTAAAGATTTTTAAAAACAGGTTTTTTTTTTTTTATTGAAAATTTTTACATAAGCATTCTTTTGAACAATTTTTAAATTCCCGCCAAACTGCAAAAAGCAATTTTTTTGCAGGGATTTCTCTCTTTAAATATTTTGGTAACATTATATAATAATGTTTACATAAAAATATGAGAAATCTTAAATATATCAATAAATGAATGTTTAAAAAAATTAAATACAAGCAAATGAAGTCTTTTTTGATACCGAAATACATAATACGATTCTATGCACTACGCCGCTCCGCGCCGTTGACTTCGAAATTTGTTAGATGCAGTTCAAATTTTAAGGAAGTGACTCTGCAAGGGTAAGTTTTAGTTGAGTTGAGGACCGGCCTTGACTTAACCTCGACTCATCTTAAACTTTGAGGAATTACTCAGCATACGGGTTGATTTAATCAATTAAACAGTTATATTATTTATCTTTAAGAATTTGCCGAAAGTAAAATAGCATCAAAATCATTGTAGGTGAGTAGAAAAAGAGGGAAACTTGAAGTATTCTTCACAACTTTTTTTTTAAACCGCTTCTGTCATAAAGCACTTCAACTCGTTAACCTTAAAACCGGTTGACGTAAATTAAATTTTTTTGTACAAATTTGATTTATTGGTCGCTCAAATAAATATTTTTTCTTTCTAAACGACAGTATTGCGGTTCTTTAACTACTTGGTCCTTGTTTGAAAGTTTCCAAAGGGGATGGCCCCAAGTCTAATCTATTCTTCTGTCCACATGTCTTACCCACGTCACGATCAGTTTACGTAGGTGTTAGTTTTCGAAGTCAGGAAAAGAGATAATGGAACGGAATATTGAATAGAACTGTCAAAGATTACTTCCCAGAAAATACAAGAAAATGATTTATGAAATATGTTTATGCTTTATTTTTACATTTATAGTGGAAAGTTGTCCACATGATTTCAGATTTGATTTGATTTTAAGATCTGTTTTATCATAATTTTAATATACGTGCAATAATATGACTACTCCAAGGAAGATGGTAGTAAACAAATATGTCAGATCAAATCCGGGGAATAACATATTACTACTACTACTGCCACCATCACGCCATTTCCCCGTAGGGGTAGGCAGAGAGAATGGACCGCCACACACGTCTATCCTGGCATACAATCCTAGCCTCTTCCACATTCATACATCTTGTCATACATGCCCTTCGGTTCTGCCTGCTTTTGACATGACCAGACTTGAGATTTTGGTTTATCTGATCATGCTACATCCTCCTTGGTCATCCTCGTCTCACGTTGCTGTTCATTTTCGCCTTACATACTTTTTTTTTTTTTTATTTATTTAAAAATTTAAAAAACCCGTTAGGGTTACATTAGAAATTTAATATTGTCTAGTCATTTTATGTCTCGTCTAGTCTAGTTAGTTCAGTCATCATGTGCTTTTTCAGATGGATTTTAAATTTGTCTCCAGTAAAAGTTTTCAAGTAGTAAGGTAGGTCGTTGTAGTGTTTAAGTCCATTATATAGTATTTTTGACTGTCCTGTGTTTGTCTTTGCTTTTTCAATATGATAGTGTTGTTGTTGTCTGGTGTTATATTTGTGTATGTCAGCATTTTTTACTAATATTATGTCGTCGTCTTGTATGTTTCCCAGTGTTATTTTGTGCACAATTTTTAAGGTCTCAATTTTAGTCAAGTAGTTTATGTCAAACTGGTGTGTTTTTTTGTTCAGCTCAGTCGTAGAAGTCAGGTAGGGTAGGTTGTATGTTAGTTTAAGAATTTTATTTTGTTGTCTTTGTACTCTTGTTATGTCTGTCTTGTTACCAGTTCCCCAGAAGGCGATCATGTAAATCAATTTACTTTTGACATAGGCTTCGTACATCATAATATTTTCCTTTCTTGGTATAAAATCTTTAATTTTGTAGAAGAGGCTATGTAGTGATGCTATTACTTTAGTGAGTCCGTCTATGTGTTTTGTCCATTTTAATTGTCTGTCCATTGTCCTAGGTAAGTCACATGTTCTAGTTCTTTATGAGTTTCGTTGTTTATTTTTATGTTCATGTCATGGTTCTTCTTTTGTGTTTCGAAATGTATTATATTGCATTTCTTGGCATTTAGTGTTAAGAAGATTTTGTTTGTCCATTCTAATAGTTTTTGCACGTCATTGTTGATGGTTTTAGTCGTTTCAATGTCATTTTTGTTTTCATATAAAATTCCTAAGTCGTCCGCATAGATTGTTTTTTTTCCCATTCTTTCGTCGTCCATTCGTTCCACGTGACCAAATTACATATTGCAGTGATAATAAAACGTTTATATACGCACATTAAGATGACCCTGCCATAAATGGTGCTAGGGATCCTGCGTGGTGGTAAAAATCTCTTATCAGCCACGTGATGGGCTAATCTCCCAAAAATTTAGTTTTTCAGGATTTTTACTGAGGGATTTTTGAGTTCTACCGCACACAGAAAACTATGCTCTTAATTCCGTTAGAAATCGAAATTGTTCATTAGACGATTTTTTTCTTTCGTGGAAAAAAAATACAAATAAAATAAAAAGTCCCGATAAATCTCTTTATAGAAGTTCATGGTCGCGTGCTGTTTTAAAATATCAAATTTCGAATTTTTGTATTAAATATATTTTTTAATGTTTTTTTTTATTTGCACCACAACAGGCCAGAAGGCCCAATCACAATAGTGAATTACAGCAAAGAATACCCAGACTTGAGAAAAATCACATTTAATTTTTGTGTTCTCAGCGGGAATCGAACCTGAAACCTTCCGTGAGTGAGTCAAGTGTCTAAACCATTATTTGATGGAGGCTGCCAAATATGGATTAATAAAATCAAACAACCTTTCAATATAGCCCATTATACGATGTTAAATTGTAATGATCAATCTTTATCTATTGAACTCCCGCCCTTCCCTTCATGCGCTCTCTCTCTTTTTTTCAACTATTTCTCCCAAATCAACAAATATTTTCATAACCTAATAAGTAAGGGTTACTTATTTAAATGCATATAATGTTTGTTTTATATTTTTTGCATGTTTTGCATGATTTTGCATGTTGGTTTAATTAGTGTCCGGATGAAAAGGCGGGTACATCTGGAAACAGGTTAACATGGAAAATTCGGTTAGTGGTTATATACATATATAAATTATTTACAAATATTTGGTAAAAAGTTTCACAGCAAAGTTAATGCTTTAAATATTAATAATAAATATAGTACGATTATGATTGTGACAATAAAACTTAATCTTGTGCAAAATCCCTCGCTACGTCAGAGGTAGTTTGTTATGAAAATTGTGGATATTTATTTGGTATCCACTGCTTTAATACCAGCAAACTGATGAATTTTGTTGAAAGCATGAGTATAATTACTGCACTACTGGTATTTTAGAACAAACAATTTGAGTAGTGGTATACCGGAGGACTCGCATATTTTTAGCATGAATAGAATCTGAATATATGAACAAAACGGCATTTATAACTCAATTTTGCAAAAAATGTGACTTCCAGACTTTCAGATTTAATAAATCTGTACGCTATATTTTGTTTATACGCTATATTCTGTACGCGATCTAGATGTAATAAATATTTTTGCTATATTTTGTTTTGTATTTAGAATTAGTTGGATCTCTGTAATGTTCTGAATGTAAATAAAAATGAATGTGAAATAGTGGATTAAAAATAGAAAACCGAGAAAGACATGCCAAATCCAATAAATATTGGAGGATGGACATAAATAAAGTCGGAATAATTTGCGGGCGTGCATAAAAAGTTTTTATACGTGAAGCGAGACTTATATGCAAAGAAATAGTGATTTGGTGTTCTATCCTCTCTGTCTAGCCTTACCGAGAAACGGTGTGATGGTTCATTTTGTTTTTGCGTAGATTAATTATCGATTTATTTCTACCAAATAAAAACTAGTAATTGTCTCCAACTAAAATACATCTATTAAAACATAGATTCCTATTTCAGTGCCGAAAATATTGAATTTATTTTTTTTCAATTATTGTTATAAATAATTAATTAAGTACATTAACGGAAAATGTAAAATAACATAATAGTATTACAAGAGATATTTACAATATTTTATATGAAGAAATATGGAAGTGTGGGCATTAACAGGGTTTATGACATTTACCATTTTGCCAATGTTTGTACATCCATATTTCTTTAATTCAACTATCTGTTGATTGTTGATGCGGTGAATATTACACAATGTATAAAGTGGTCAATAAAACCAGCCAATGATAAGTCAAAAACTCTCTAAATGCCTAGATTTCCATATTTTACTCTCTAAAATAATATCCATGTTTGCTGTACTATATAAATAATACCTCCCTCCCTAGGAGGTGAAATATGGTATTAACAAATATTTCGATAAAACCAAAATATGGTTAGGTAAAATAACAACGTGCCTGTAAAATAATACCTTTTCGCATAAATATTTCATTATTAAAGCACCATTTTACTAGCACAATACTCAACACGTGAAATAAAAACAAAACAAGAAAAGAGTATTTAAAAATGACAAAAATGTTTTTCCTGACCCGTGAGATTGACGAGCAGTGCTTGTAAAAAACTGTTTTCGTTTTTGCTTAAAAAGTGTGCAACAAGAAACAAGCGGGAAAAATTATTCAGGAGGATGTTTTCATTTAAAACCTGCATCAACTTTTTTTTTACAACCCCGAATGAAAATCCTTTAAGCGTTTTTTTAATTTGATAGAAAAACCGATTAATGAAACGAAATCGTCTCTTTAGTCATCTATTGTTGCACTTTGAATTCTGGATTTTGGTTCTATTTTATACACACAACTTTTATCTTCGTCCGCCCAGGCACAGAACTCTTATTTTTGTATTGCAAGAGGAATTTCTTTCATAAAAAAATATTTATTTCGGTAAAATTAAAAATTCTTGAATTTTTATATTCCGCCTTTCGCAAATGATTTCTACATCTCTTTGGAGATTTCAGTATATTATTCTACAGTCTACGGTCTATTATAATGTGAACTTTGTAATTTTCAAAGTCTTTTAATAAAATGATGTTATATCTTTATATACATATATATAATTCATTTGTACGTGTGATGTCACTGAACTCCTCCTAAACGGCTTAACCAATTTACGTGTGATTTTCAGAGAAATATAGATCTTTGCGCTATGCGTGTTCGTAGATATTAAAATCTTCAATCTAATATGTTAAAAAGAAGTACGGAGCATAAATGTTTTATTCGAGCATAAATGTATTATCGATCTACAAGGGTTACATTCGAGGAGAATGCAATTACAAAAAAATGAAAATATATTTTTTTGCGTAGAGAAAAGTTTGTTTTCGAATGTTTATAAACAGCATTCGCCTTTTGTGGATTTCAATCAGATTCTATCCTTAAATTCCTTACAATTTCTACCCGTTTATTTCTGGTATTTTTGGTAATACTAAAATAATACTAAATTCAGTTAATTTTTTTTAATCGTATTTCTACATAAGTACATCCCTCTGTTAGTGAGAAGACCGGAGTTTGACGTTTGCAAAAAGAATGCCATGTTTAAAAAAATATTTATTTTATGTTTTGGAATTCAACCAAAAACAAGTACCTACTTAAGTTCAATATTTGAATATTAACAATTTTTAGTTTTGGAATTTACTCACAAACAAGTACCTAGGTACCTACTTATCAATAAAAAGTCTTTTGCCATCGTTCGGGCAGGACAACGTCAGTCAGATTCGCTAGTTGTGTATAAAATAAAAAATGCCATGAATAATACGTAAAAAGTTTTACCGTTTGTATTGCAAATTTACTTTATGGACTGAGGTGTTCTGACAGTGATTGGGTCATTGAAAGCAGTAAAAGTAATTGCTAATTAACGCAAGTATTTTTATTTTAAAAGTAATGCTTTGATTAAAACTTAAAATTTGTTTTTGCAAGAGGATTTGCAAAATGGCCACAAGACTTGTAAAACAAATCTGATTTAGTGAAGGGGGCTTTTAATGTCCTAGAAGGCCGCCGATTACAGTTTTTTGGCTATATTCGGCAATGCATCATTGAGTGCTGATGGAAAATGATGAGAGAGATTATCAAAATTAAAATTAAATATAATATAATATTCCGAACTTTTAAAATATTATGAACTTCTTAAATAAAATAATATAACAATCTTAGTGCGACCTATTTATGACCTGTATTTAGATTCTTGTAAAGTTCATAAGCATAAACCATAATTGAGTATGTGTAAGATGCTAAAAATTGTATCAAGAAAAATGTTTTATATCGCTACAGAAAACACAATCTTTTTAAAATCCAAATCCATTGAAACAATGTATTGTAATATGCCAAGTAATCTTAATATGTATAAACTGCTTACAATCGGTTTAAACTTCGATCAATCTTCCTTAACCTCCTAAATACTTGCAAGTCGGCACATCGATCTGCCTCGAGACATGTTCCCTGATGACGTAATGTCTATTATTTTATTCCCAGCTATGTGACAACTATAAAGTGAATATCAAAAGGAACTTTGAATCCTAAACATTTGTCATGATACAAGAAATTTAAATTCAAACCGAGCTAATACATACATCTAATATAATACAATCTAGTAAAAGGACAATTGGTTATGGATAACTTTGTTTTATTATTTTGATGGAAAGTCGGATTGGATATACTTGATTAAACGAATCTCATAACTGTTAATTTGCCAATACTTTATACACGTATATTCACTCGCCTTTTCAGAGACTACATAAACTTATCAATATTTCAGCTCTATTGGTATTAATTGAGCATTAATATTAACAAATACTGCCCTTGTGATGGACTCATCTCTCAGGACTTCCTTCATATATTACATGATAGTCCTATGTCTGACGCCGAGTGGTTAAACTGCAAAACAAATGTGCGCACAATACGACCAAATTTTTGAAAACCCTGAAAAGGAAATAAAAAATGAAGCCACTGCGGAAAGATACGTTGATTTTATAAAGACCTTAGTAATAATAATGAAAAATAATAATAAGGGTCAGACCCAGACCTATGGAAAATAACTATTGTGCAATATATACAGACAAGGGAAAAAAGCTTTGTATGCATAAGCAAAGCAGTAAAAAAAAAAACTCAATCCAAATACTAGTAAACAAGGCTGGATTCCACCACCTAGGAGAGAAATTAAAAGTTACCTAATGTATGTACATTGTGTACCTTTATATAATATTTTGGTATATGTTAAGAACTTTTTTTATTTTTTTTTTTTATTCAAATAAATGACATTTTTGCTTTTTTACATGTTTAGAGAAAATACATACTAAAACAAATATTTACACAGAAGTAAACAGAGTACAGTTGTTTATAAAAAATATAATTTAAAAATAAATTATAAATAACAGTAAAGTAACTTATAAAATTACAAATAGGCACTCAAAAAGCGTTAAAAGATAAATGGTAAAAAAAACATAGATTTAAAAAAAAAAAATAAACAGAAAGATTAATAAAATGCGAAGTGAAAAAATACCAGAATAATCAACGATTCGCAAAAACTCAAAAAGGGAAATTACATAAAAAAATAATCTCCATTTTTGCCCAAATTTGCATCTATACTTAATTGGCGCGTCCGGTTGAATTATATCCTGCCACATCAATATGCGGCGACAGATATCGCCTTGCCGTTTGCCACAATTAGGTCCCCAGAAGTGCAGCCTTCCTCCATGAGCGGGCATGGCAATAGGTGGCTGTTGTCCTGGGTCGCGCCGCAATCACACAATATATCATCTTTAGAGAGGTACCCCCACCTTTGGAGATTTTTTTTACATTGTGTAACACCGACCCGTAATATATTGAGGGCGATCCATAGAGAGTATGGTAGGTGTTCACCTCCTCGGATACCCTCATTTGGATCCATCCACTGTCTCACTCCACGATCCTGTTGCCATAGTTCTTCTCTCCGCTGTTGTGAGGATTCAACAGAGGAGGTGGCTTTGATAAAACTGTTTCTAGATCTCAGACGCGAGGCTGTTGGTGGTGTAGGGGATGTCTAGGATCGTATGTGTGTTTGTACCTCTCTGCTTCTGCGGCTGTACTTCTTCGAATGTGTGGTGGAGCAATTCCGATGATTGGGTATATTTTATAAGTCGGTGTTGGCTTGAGGCATTTGCTTCTATTAAACGTTTACTATCAACAAACGAATCGGTCAATTACTAAGTTGCCACTGGCTTCGCAAAAACACACGTCAATGTTCACAAATACAGTGATGCCACCACTCACTAACGCCATCTATTGTTTGATTGTAAAAACATAAAAGGCAACCCTCGCTTTATACAGATTATGATTTTTTACTAATGAAATTCTAAAAGTTAAAAAAATCTTGTTGAAATGTTTTTTTCTAAAAGCTATTTATCTAAATTTGTCGCAACAGAAAGAAAAACATTTTTGAGAAGGGAATATGGAAGTCAAGGAATTTACAGGGCTTATGACCTGTCACCTACAACCGATAAATTTAACTAGCCAATGACAGGTCATAAGCCCTGTAAATGCCTAGACTTCCGAATGCCTTCTCAAAAATGTTTCCCTCTGTGTCGAAACAAATTTATATAAAAGTGAATTAATTACAGAAACAAAAGTAATCGAGTTTAAATTCCATCCCTTAGTCGTCTTTGAACTTACACTTTCTTTAATATATCCTCATATTTATTGAAACGTTTCATCCAAAGTGTTTACGCTGTATACCAACATAGGGGGTTGGGAGCTTCTCGAAACCATAACATCTCGTATTTACGTTTAATTTACGGCTCGTAAAACAAGATATTCATAGCGAAGGAATATATTTACGGCAATCCGGTTTCCTTAAATCCCAAAATATTGCATGTCATTTTCGTATTTGCTTTTATTGGTACGGATTTAAGTGAAGTATACCGCGAATTTAACGGCAAAAACAATCATATTATGTTTATTATTCGGCCCAACTTTTATAATACGTCTTAAAAATAAACACTCGATACCTTGTACAATATTGCAAAATAAAGCTACTTTGGTATATTTTTTTCTTAAATTTAAGATGGAATTGTTTAATTTATTCCCATTCAAAATTTGTATTTAATCTGTGGAATATGTTACAAAATAAAATATGTTGGTTGTATTTTCCCGTTGAGGATTTTTTTTTGATTTTCGTATATTTTGATTTGATTTTGTTATTCAAGCCATATAGCAAAAAATAAACATAAACATGCATTTTTCATTTAATAAAACTAAACACTTATTGGTGGTATTTTAACCACTTTTTATTAATTTTATTACCCATCGGTTTCTGAGCTATTACGTGTTCCTTTGACAACGGTTAGTTCCCAAAGTATAAATCAAAGTATTTTTACTATAATTTAATTAATATAATGCATAATCACAAAGTAAATGCTTTAAATATAAAACCTTTATTCATTTTATTTATCAAATACTTGATTGATAACGACATTTACAACTGAATAGATGGAAAATGTATATGTGGTGTTTACTGACAATAATAGTTGATGAAGTTCTATTGTAATAATTTATATTTTAATTTAATGTAAATTTTATTGTTAACAATGGCCTAATGAGCAATTTTTTTTCATAGCTAATCCAACTGTTTTATTATTTTTATTTTTGTATATAGTTTTATCAGCAATATGATTTTTTAAAGTTTTGTAATTTTGAAATTATTCATCGTGTAACGTTACAAGGTTTAGTCAAAGATTTCTGCTGAATTGATGAGTTGACTTCCCACAAACCGGAAATCTATCACAACACTATCGTTGGTTGATTCTTTGACTAAATTCGAAGTAGTTCAGTTTTATTTATTTTTTTCGTACGTATTTGAGAAATTTCGCGGTACTATTAAATGCTCTAATTTTTACCGCGTGTAAGATAACATTTTATAAGTCCAGCTTTCCATAGCACTAAAATTCCTCATATTATAAAATTAAGTTTTCTGTATGAACAATATAATATAAACACAATTTTTTACTCTAACTATGCTCAATTACAGGTTGAAGACACTTTAAATTTTAATACAAATATACACATTTTCGTACATAAATATCATTTTTACTTAATAACGCGTTTGTGAAAGCAGCCCAGCTTTATTTTTTTAATTTATTTTTTTTATCGAAAATTTTTACTTAAGCATTCTTTTGAACAATTTTTTTAATTCCCGCTAAACTGCAAAAGCAGTTTTTTTGTAGGGATTTCTCTCTTTAAAAATTTTGGTAACACAATATAATAATGTTTGCATTAATATAAAAAAAATCTTAAATATATCAATAAAATAAAAGTTTCAAAAAATTAAATACATGTAAATCAAGTTTTTTTTATACCGAAATATATAAAATAATAATAAACAATCACTTTTTTTAACACTGCTTTAAAATTGTTTGGTTTCCATTTTTTTACACACTAAACTTAGAATTTAAGAAAAAGATTTTAAAAAATAACTTTATTCATATCACTATTCTTTATTTCGGCCGAGAGTCTATTGACTATGCAACTTTTTGAAGTCTTAAAAAAAGAAAGTACCTATGATATATTCCGAATGTATGATTAAACTAAACTGAACCTTAGTTTCAGATTTTGCTTGAGCTCTGGGTGACCTGAAGTTCCATCTAATTTTGCTAATTTGTTTTACTTGAAATATTTTCTTAGTTTCTGAAGTTAGATCAAAGCGCAAAGGAGCTTAACTTCGCTGCATTGCATCCGATACGAGTAAGTTGGGAATTCCCGAAGATCCCATAAAGGAAAAATGTCGAGCTTAAGTTTCTACACAATTGACTTACGAAGCTATCTTCTGGAAATATGGACATCAGCTAGCAGCGAAACCTATTAACTTCGGATATTTATTAAATCTATTAGTCTACTAAAAATAAACCTAGATAATTATAATAATTACTATTCATCATCATCATTTATTTACTTATTTATATTTTTCGCTTACAAACTATAATTAATAATAAAAATAATATGACCTCACTGGGGTTTGCCGTGCCGAGGACACTTAACAATATACTTTTTTGAAATTACATTTGAGAAAAAACAAAGAAGACTAACCTAAAAAACAAACATAATTAGCAAATATTCAGACAGTTTTAATAACAAGGTATTTATGTACATCTATATTATTTATATTACAAAAGACACAATGAAAATAACAAAAACCTAACATAAGCTATACACTTGTGGAGCAGTTGATTTAATATTGGTATGGGCGAATGAGACAATCCATTTTACTTCTACCTAGCTCCACTATCCATTTTTTTATAGCCTTTTTAAACATTTTCTCGTTACTAATTGTTTTAATAAATAGTAGTATTAAGTAGCATTCTCCTTTCCGTTCCTAATGCTGCATAAAGCACTGCATTGGTACACCAATCGCAGTTTCTTTTAACCATATTTTGTTACATGCAGGTACGGTAATCAGTCTTACGCTTTAGGAACCAGTCCGGGGACTATGAAATATCATAGTGTAAAAACATATTTGTACAAAAAGTTTCTTCTCACCCATGCCAGGAAACGAACCCGAGACCTCTTGCGTGGTAGGCAAACGCGCTGACCAATACACCAAGAGGCCGACAGTATACCGACATAATTAATATTATATTGACCAAAATTTGTATTTGATACGATAGGTTTTCTGATATTGCAGAAATTAAACATCAACGATAACAAAAACAATTATAAATATTATATTAGTGTGTTGTCATCATCATCATCATCATAGAACCCTTATCCGCGCCCAGTAGTGCATGGGGCACTATATTGTTAAAACAAATGCAATATATCTCGATCATCCGTTACAAGAATATAAGGTGATCAGCCTTACTCTTCGGGCGCCAGACCAGGCAAGTGAAATATTTCAGTGGAAAACCACCTATAAAAACAAATACCTCATGTGAATATTAAATGAAATCACATTAATCTTCACATCGACATCTCACTTGAGTCTACAATATCTTCTACAAATTAACAATATGGATGCTGTGTAATAAATCCTGACGAAATTATCGAAACCGTTATTATTGGTTATGATAAAATTATAAATAAACTTATAAATGAAACTTCTTGGTTTCGTTTTACTTCATAATCATTAACTTTGGAGTTTTATCAAGAAATATCAACAAAAAACTTCAAAACTTTATTATTGGGATGAGATTCATCCGGCTGAACCATTTCACCTACTAGCCAACGCCTTAAAAAAATTATGTGCTTCTTTTACCAGTTAATTTAATCAACAATATTTTGAGTATTTCCAAATGTTTGTAGACAGGGTGAATTTTCTCTCTTGGGAGTTATTAAGACACAAATTCAAGCATAATAAAGGTTTCAGCTCTTTTATTTCACAAAAGTCAACAGATGGAAGAGGGAAATATGGATGTTCAAACATAAACAGAATGGTGAATGTTACACAGTGTGTAAAGTGTCTACTTAAACCAGTCAAAGACAGGTCATAAGCCCTGTAAATGCCTAGATTTTCAGATTCCCTTCTCTAAAATGTTTTTTCCTCCGTTGCAACAAATTTATATCCAAATATCTCTTAAGGCTGTAGTCGGGTAAAACGTACGAAAAGTGAGAAAATCACACTATTTTGCCATTTTAAAACGAATGTTTCTTAAAAATTGCGCAATAATAAAAAACAAAAACATAAATTAAATTAATGCAATAATTTTTTAATGCATTTCTTTTTAAAAATGTACTTGATAGTTTTATTTAACTAAAATAAAGTCACCTTACAACCGGTAGATTACGCCACATCAAATTTAGACTAAGCTTTGGTATCTCGATTCTCATAAAGACTAAGTATTGAACTAAAATTTGATCTAATAATTTAAAGATAATAAATTGAGTATTAAAATAACGAAAGCAAAATCTTTTTTTTTTGTTTTAGAAAAGAAAAAGTTTTGAGTTTTTTTGTGTTTTAAGGCAGGAAATCCAGCCTGTCCACAAACATTCGGGCAAACTTCATATTTGTTGACAAAATATCTAATATTGACAAATTATAAAGTTTGTAAAAAAAACACTTACCTTATCGCTTCAATCATTTGCAGGCCCATATTAACGCAGTTATAGGCATGGTTTGGTCTGGAGACAGGAAGTCCAGATACGCAATAATAGCAGTCCCCTAGGATTTTTATCCGCATGCACTGGTTGTCCTGTGTAAAAAGGAAAACACCATTTTCAGTTATTTATTTATTTACAGATGCCCTTAAGAATTTTTGATCATTATTTACACAAAAAGTACATATAAACAAAGGCAAACGTGGAAAAAAAACAATACAGTGGAAATCAAATTATTTATTCAATTCGAAATTATTCATTCATTTCCAGGACACAGGACATCACCAGCGGAGAAGTAAAAAAAAATCTAAACTATCCCTGCAATGTATTAATTTGTAAGCTACTGCATGCGAATAATTAGTCAATTTAATGAATTATTTGTAATTTAATGATGACTGAAATAAAACTGTGAAATTTCTTTGGAGCATGTTATTATTATAATACTGTTCTTTCCAGTCACGCACACATTTTTCATCTCTACTACATAAAATATTGAAGATTCCTAATGGACAGTACACCCGTTTAGTTTTACGATGTCAGTAATTATGTACGTACCCGTTTGATCATTATTATTTTTTGTACCTTTTACATTATTTTTATAGAACTTTTTTCTTTTCTTATTCTTTAAATTTAAATTTATCTTGTTTTTTATTTACTTTATTTTTATAACTGCGTATAAATATACGTACATATTTTTATTTTATTTGCAATTTCTAAGTGCCTAACATTTTTTAATTGTTAATTGCTTTTATTTTGATACCGATAATGTACTTAATCAATAGCTTATACCACTGGAAAATTTATATTGACTGTGTTTTACAATTTTTGTTTTTGATATTCTTATTTTCTGTATACAATTTATGTAAAAACTGCTGTTTTTTTTCCAAATAACAATAAAATAAATAAAACATTAAGTGGAACACGAAAATTATCGAAACAACAGTTCAGAGCAATCTATTTTATTATTTAATAATTTCTAAATAACAAGAGGTCATTTATTGTTTCATTTATAAATTACTGTATTTTATTCTTTGATATTTATCTGTATCCGGGTAGATGAACTATACAGTTATGTGTGAAATAGATCCACAATCTTTGGACAAGTGCTTTCGACTCGATGACTACTCTCAGGAAAAACACAGAATAAGGAAACCGAGTGGAGATAGGTCCACCACGCAGTGTAATTGGTGGTTGGCGGGTTTATTTACCCGCTTGAGCTTGAAACAATTAATTCAAACATTTTTTTAATTTTTTTCACATTATAAACAATAATAAAAATAATGTGTCTTCACTGGGGTTACCCGTGCCGTGGACACCTAAAAATATTTTTTTCAATATTGTATATGTATATTCGTGAGCAGGAGAGACAAATTCACTCGTCACACATGCCAGTAGCAAAGTAACCTGTACCACTGCCTCAGTATGCCAGTTGCACAGTTGCTTTGGAGCTTTAGTTAGGGGTGGTCTCTATGGTAGAGCTGTGAACATTAGCCAATGTTTTTTTTTCTTCATATTTTAAGCAATTAGACTTCAACTTTAAATGAATGAAGCCATTGCCAATGATTTTTTTTTTCCGATTGAAAACCTCTCATTTTTTACGCGCGGATGTTTTTGTTGCTGAGGGAGAAGTAAACACTGTTAATCCACACAGCTTAGATTTTAAGATAAAATCTATGTTTCTCGGTGTTACTTTAAACATGTCTTCATTTCAGTCTCTCAAAAGCATTTCGCACAAAATACTTCTTACAAATATTGTTGATCTTATTCATCAAACACGCGTATCAGGAAAAATACAATTCATAGCTCTCACGCTTTCCTTTTTTAAAAGTCTTGCAACAATAGGAAACAATATGAATTTATTTTTGCTTCATGTTTTAAAGAAAAAAAGAGCTATCGGATATAAGCGTACAAAGAACGAATAACTTTGCAAATATTTTTTATGAGATACAACGTTGCGAAATAATATTTTCTTTTGTAGTTTCCCGTATCTTTACTTTATCGAAGGTAAAAAATGAATATGAATATCTGACACTCGTATAACCAACAGCTTGTTCGCAAAAAATAAGAAATAAATATTTCTTACATTTACTAAATTCATATAAAAATATTTTTTGAAGTCTCCATCTCGTCTTTTGCATTTCTGAAAACATTTTTTAATCTATATTTTATAAACATATTACATCAATGACGAAGAAAATTTTATGGAAAAGAATACAGAAGTCAAGGTATTTACAGGGGTTATGATCTGTCATTGGCTGATAAAGCGGCCACTTTACAGACTATGTAACAATCACAATTCATCCTATATTTGAACGTCCGCATTTTCTCAATGGGTCATTTTATTGACTTTCATGAAGTAAGAGGGCTGATACCTTTCTTGATAAAAAAATAAATATATTTGGTTGATTTATATAGCGCAATTTTTGTGAAAATCACCTCGAGGGCGCTTTACAATTGTATACGTAAACTGACACATTCTCACTAACCAAAAGTGACATATTTTATTTTCTAATTTAAAATTGAGAGCATGATAAAATAAATAAGTGAGATTTTAGTTAGGATCTGAACTGACGATGATGGGGAGATTTCGACATATTATTTTTTTTCATTTTTTTAAAAAGATATATTTGCGCTCTTATGATTCACTCAAATATTTAATTTTGAGGGCCATTTTCAACGAGTTGTAAATAACTCACTATTAGAAAATGGAATCGAGTTGGGGTAAAGTGGGATTCGAACCACGGGACCACAAACCGATTGTAATATTAATAACGCTGTGAGAGCGCCTTGAGGATGCGGCGGTGGACCTGGTTTGCTCAATGAGGAAGTTCAGTAGTTTTTTTTATTTTTTTTATTTGTTAATAGACTGTTAATCTAAGTCAAAAAAATTTTTTTTTAATTTTTATATATCGTATTATCGGCGCTACGATTTTTCAAAGTTTTGTATTTCTGAAATAACTCCGCGTGTAACGTCAAAGGTTCATTTCCGCTTATTCTCATTCAATTCTTCCTATTGGTCCGAAAGCGACAAGCAGACCGGAAATCTTCCATAGCTCTCAGATCATAGGTTGATTCACATGAACCAGTGACGTCATTTAAAGTAGTGCGGTTTTATCAAAATATTTTTTCTTATTTTTTCTGTACATTTTCAAGAAACTTTGTCGTACAATTAAATGCTCTAATTTTTACCCCGCGTAAGAAAACATTTTTTGTATCTAATTTCCCGTAGGGCTGAAGATCCTCATTAAGCTACACACCACACATTTTTCAGTCAGTTTGTAACAAAACTCACATTTTCCAAATCTTCATTGCAAATTATTTGATTCAGTTGAGTTTGTTTGACTTTAATATCACTTCAAGTAATTTTTTTATTAGTAAGATGTTATTTTCACAAAAATTATTAACTATAATGTATTTTTGATGCTAATATTTAAAAACAAAAAATGTATGTAAAATTTACAAAAATGGAAAATGAGACTTCAACTTTTATTATACCCCCTGAGTCATCAGACTCTCATTTACATAATAATATTGTCATAAGTTTACATCATATGCCATTTATGTGTGTAACTTAAACGAATGTGTATGACAGAAGATTCTTTTATAAATAAACTACCATCTTTTCAGAATTGCGAGGGAGAAACGATGTTTCTATGAACTATGTATTTCGCTCGTGACATTCCGTTATACCTGAAATTTCTCAAAGTAAAATTTTCTTTGTTCTATCAGCAACGCTTAAAATACCTGAAATAGTTTATTTATGAAAATCTATTTATTTATTACGATCAAAACGTTTCCCGTTGAATGTTGGCAGAGAAAATACATTACATTTTTCTTTTTACCTTCATTCGCAAGCGATTTCGCTAAAAAAATTACATTCTCTGAGCGAATTGCAGCATATCTTCATCATTGTCTGTTTCATGTAAACTAGACCATTAGTCTTACACGTGCTGAAAATTTTGATGAAAACCTCAATGAATTAAACTTAACTAATTACCATACCTACATAAAATATTTTCACAGGTTAAAAACTAAATGCGCAATATTTTAAAGATTACCAGTTATTCTTTCTTTATTCTTTTTTTTTCTGCTGCATTGACATATTTTTATACTTTTAAACTACATTTAATTACTTTTATTATATATGTATATAAAATAAATTTATTGCTGCTCTTACTATAATGTGTCATTAATTTTGAAGATGTTTAAATTGACATAAATTTACTGTATTATATTTCACTTAAAGATTCTTTTCATCGTTTTTTTTAATTCCCTCAAAATATGTATGTATATATTTATGTTTTTCCTTTTTTTTAAATGTCATTACTATTTTATTTTATTTTTACATCTGAGCCTGTTTTTCATTCTTTATTTTAATTCTTAACTTTTAATTAATTTTTAAAATTTTCTTCATTTAATATTATTTTCATTTATTAATACTAACTACAAACTTTAAAATAACTTTTTTTACTTTAATTTTTAAACAACTTCCATTTATGTTTTTTTTTCCTTCTCTTTTTTATACTTTCATTAATAACCTTACATATAATTACTTTATAATATGGAAACTTCACTGGTCCATTGGAGTTAAGTCTAACTGTGTAAAATATAAAACTATGTAACTGTACTGTTTGTTTCCTAAATAAAAGAAAAAAAATAGGCGAAATAGTGGCAGGTCTATTACGTCCCAATAAATCCTACAGATGTCGCTTAGAGTTAAAATACCTAATCACAAATAAAACAAACAATCTTTCTTTCATATGCATGCTTATTTTGTACTTGTTTTACCTCTCAAATGAAACGAAATACTCGTCTTTAGAAAGGAATTTCGTTTTACACTATACTTTTTAATTTTTGACAAAAGAATTTCAACAACAACTAAATTCATTTTAAAAGTTAGGATATGCTAAGAAAATTACTGTTACCTCCTGTTTTCCGATAAGTGTACTTTCAAATAATTTAATTAAAAACATATTTTTCTTTCCAGTTAGCATTTAAAATTCCTACAAAATGCAATTATCAATTATTTTATTTATTTACATAAAACGTGCGTTTGTACATTACACAGTATCAAATTTTAATTAGCATATATAATAAAAGCACATAGTTTTTTTCACAAATAAACATATTGTATATGTATACGCATAAAAAGAACCACTTTTAAAATACATTTAAGAAATGTTAAAAAGTGAGAAAACCTTGCATTGAAAAACTCCCTCAGAGACGTGAAAATATTAATGTGCAAAGTAATATTGTACAATATTGAGGAAGTTCTTTTAATATTTATAACAATTGGCAGGTTGGTCTTATATATTGGAATATATAACAGTCTATGTTGACGTTGTCTAAGGTACAGCATATAACTAATGTTCCGCATAATTTCAGGGCCGTCGACAAAAAAATCGAAAGAAATTCGTAGTTTGATACATATTCCTTCTGATCCATACTGATGTCGTAACCAAGCTTTCCGTGGTGAAACTCAGTAGAATAGAGCCATGGATAATACACGTATCCGCACTCCCTCGTGAAGAGAAATCTAGGAGATTTCTTCCAAACCCTCTCCAGCATAAGAGAGTACTTCAACTCTCACGGTCCCGAATCAACGAGCCACTTTCAAATCTACTTCGCAGCAACAAGTTGTAAAGAATTCTCAGTAAAATTTAAGGCCGTTGACACGTAGACAATACAATACTGTTTTGTCCAAGGACTCGACCATTGTCCACGTGTAAATGGCAATTTGTAGAACAAAACATTGTTCAGAGACATTGTCATGGAGATAGACAGGCAGGCAATCTCCGCGGAAGAATCATTACCCCCACGTCGGGGGGACCCGGCAAGGCACTAGAAAAAGATATAAGTTTAGTGTTTTGTTATTTTAATGGTGTTTCTCAAAAAAGATACAAGCTCTTGTGTATGAAGAGGGACTACCACTGAGTTAATAGTAGAAAAAAGTAATAAAAAAATTATATTTAATAAAAATAAAATACAATGATATTTTTCATTAGTCCTTAAAAAATAATGAAACCAGTTTTTATTATTTTAATTGAATTCCCAAGCTTATGTGTATTACTGTACGAAGCTTTTTATATCAAGTAGATATTTAACTTAAATTAAAACAAACAAAACTTTATCGTTTAAAGTAGAGAGACGCTTTGTGCAGTCGTTTGCTAGTTGCGAACATTGTAGTTACTAAGTAAATTTTGCAATAAACAGTCTAGCTATATAATTGTCTTCTCTACGTATTATATCTATATAAAGTATTGAACGTAAACAGGGGTGTGTGATATTTATTTAAAAATATTTTTTTAAATCCGTTTTGTAAAAATATAAATTGATTTATATGTATTAGGTATTTTAAGTCATTATCTCTGTCAATAACATTTTAACTGAATCGAACTGTTTATAGTTAAGCCAGGAGTTCACTCAATTGGGGGTTATTGAGATTTAAATTAGGGAGTATTTACAGGGCTTTCGAGCTGTCGTTGGCTTGTTTAACTGGCCACTTTACGCACAATAAAGGTTTCAGCTTTTGTGCTTCACAAAAATCTACAGATGGAAGATTTGAGGAAATTAAAATGTTTAAACATAGGCACAATAGTAAATGTTAATGTGTAAAGTAGCAACTTAAACCAGCCAATTAAGAACCGGAGTTGTCGCATCAATTAAGGCAGTAGTCTGATAAAAAGTAAGGAAATCATGCGATTTAGCCATTTTTTTTTCAAAATTGTACTCTTAAAATAATATGTAAACACATACTGTAATTGGGAATCCTGGCCTGTTGTGGTGCAAAAAAAACAAATATATATATATATAATAAAATAAGATAAACACAATAATTTTTAATATATATTTGATAAAAAGTATATTTAAAAGGTTTACGTGATTTAAATATGATTACTTTTTGACCGACATGTTACACCTTTTAAAATTAGACATACATTATGTGCATTGGTACTCATAAAAAAACGAAATCTTCAAATAAAACTTCTTTAATAATTTATAGACAATAAATTTAATAGGGAAGCTGTGGATACAAATCTTAAATAACGTTTAAAAAATAAATAAAACTATTTAATACCACACAAACGTTACGCTATTTTTTCTTAAATTCTGTATAATTGTTCAAAAAAAATAAAACAGTTGAAATATTTAAGTTCATACTCTTTTTAATGAAAGTATAATGTTTTGGTCATAAATATTTTATTTCTACAGTATGTTTTTAGCTAAATTTGAACGAAAAATTTAACGGAAAATTCCATACTTTGTTCGATATGAGAAATTATATTTTGTTAAAACACACCGCAGAAATTAACAACTTACACTCATAATAGTTTTAAAAAACTTAAAACTACATTTTTCCATAAATCAGTTATGAACTAGAATATTTCACATTTTTCATTTTTTCAAAACGATTATTTTTTTGTGGTTTTCAATACTTGTAAATTTTTTTTTACAACTATCATGTTCAATCTATTATCTTAAAAAAACTAAACAAATTTTAATTCAACATTTATTTTTTATACATGTATTAATGTACCTAAGTTTAGTGTAAATTTCAAAAGGCGTAATCTGCCAGTCGAAAAATAGTTATATTTCAATTACGTAAAACCTTTACGTATATTTATATCAAGCACAACCTAAAAAATAATTGAATTGACCTTATGTTCATTTAGTTTATTTTTTTTATGTCACAATTTAAAAAAAACATATTTTTAAAATATCTAAATCGTATGATTTCCTTACTTTTTATCAGACCATGGCCTCGAACAGCACTTTTTACAAAATATTTATTGTGAATTTGATGAAGAGATGGGTACGTTTCAAAACCGATATTCATTAGAATTTCGACTAGTGAATATATACCAATATGAACTAGGATTTACTTGTTTATTTTTTTTTTTTTTTTCAAATATTCATCATTAACATTTCCCTATCCGCACCCCGTGGTGCATAGAGCAGTGTATTGGTATTTCAATTGCGGTGTAAATGGATCAATTTCGATAATTAGAAGTTAAGGTTAAGATTAGTCTAACGCTTCAACTACCATCCCAGGGACAGTCATTCAAATCATCATCATCATTTCCTTATCCGCACCCAGTGATGCATAGGGCACTGAATTGATACTCCAATTGCAGCGTATTTAAGGATTTTTTTTACATGGAAGGTTAGGTGACAGTCTTACTCTACAAGTACCAGTGTAGAATCAATTAAAATAAGGTAGAACTACCTTTTAAATCACGATGACCTTTCCAGGAATCGAACCCGAAACCTTAAGCATGGTATGCTAACGCGCAACTACTTCGCTTCGAGGTGGATTTACCTCCACTCGGATTATTTTATTCAAAATTTTACTTAATAGCTGAATTGATCAAAAAAACTTGTCAAGGATTCTGGTTCTATTTCACGTACAGGACTGTTTTCTTTATCCGCCTGGACACAAAAAATAAATATCTTAATATGGTGTATTTAATTACAATTTTAAATCGCAATTTTTCTTAATGTCTTGGGTTAAATTTAAAGAGTATTTAATAAAGATGAATTTATGTGACTTCAGGGGGGTTAAAATCGGAGCCCGTCTTAGTAACGAGACGGTGGGGGCAATTTATAACACCTGCAGGAACTATACTTCGTAAATGATACATTCATCCCCGCGACCTGCATGCCACATAGTCCCATAGTTCACTTGTAAATTTTCTTAGAACTAAATATATCCAAGTCTTTTAGTACCAGTGGCACCATAAAAAGCTAAGAAAGTTTGAAGTTAAATAATATAGTCTTTTCACGTGTTCAAATAATTATTTTTACACTTTTTTGTCAAGAAACGAGTTGCTTTTAAAAATTTCAATTTTAGTCTTGTTAATATTAAATTTATCCAAACCAGTGTGTTTTAACCTGTGCGTCGCAATTCCCTGGGGGATCGCGGTCACAACCAAGGCAAAAGTAAAAATCAAGGGATAAAGAACTGACATACAGGTAGTATAACAAAATTATGGTCCTAGGAGGGGTGGGGTAGTCAGAATCTTTAAAGTCGAGCTTGGGAGGCTCGCAGTCAATTTTAACATAAATCTTATTTAACTTTTACCTCGCTCGTGACTGCGATCCCCACCAGCAAAGCAAAAGTTGGTCCTAGGGGTCGCCAGATATGTTTCTAATCGTGAGTGAGTCGCGTGTTCAAAAAGGTAAAAAAACATTCATTTTAACTAAATCCACTACCATGACACACATAGCATACACATTCCACCCTTTTCATTCCACAAACCATACTTCACTCACCACACTACAAACTCACTAAACAAAACAACACAAATACTTAATATTTTCATCTCCACCTATTCTTTTTACATCTTAGATCGTTAAACTTTGTGTTGTAGATATAATTATATTATTGTGTTGTGTACGCAATTCGTGCTGAGTTGGGCTTATGATTTTTCATTAACAAATTACAACAAGAATGAAGATCATTCTAGAGAAGGTTTTATGGAAGTCGAGGCGTTTACAGAGCCTGTGACCTATCATTGGCTGGTTTAAGTGGCCACTTTACACACAGTGTACAGCCATATTTCTTCCATCTTCTTCTTATGTGTTTTGTATAAGACAATAGGAACAGTTGTGCAGCTTTTTAGATTGTTGTCAATAAACTATTTTTTATAGAGCTTTTGGTGAAAAAAGTAGCTTTATATAAAAGAGTAATAAACAATTTTTTTTATAACGGAATAACCCGCTAAGCCTCTTTTCTAGAGGCTTGTCAGTAGGTAGGAAAAAAAATACATGTATACAATTTATGAATAATACACCACAACACCCAGACCAATTCTGGAGGCGCGATGTAGAAGTCCAAATGAGGATTTACACGATGTTCATGTAGTAATTAGTCATAAGAACTTGTCAAGAGAGGTAACATTATACATGACAGATATAGTAAAGTCAATAAAAGGTATCAATGATAGCAGGGCACCAAATGCCGAACCCTCTTTAAGTGAATGGAAAGACCTGTTGACGAGTTACAACGGTCCGCCTTCTCCTGACGAGTTTTCTGTGGTTTCCTCGTCACTGGAGCAAATGCGGAGAAGCTCCTGAAACAGGTCACAGCCGAAACATCCCACCAATCCTTACATAAAATAACTAAATAACCAAACAAAGTTTTTCATTGAAGTAAATTGAATAGAATAATATTTTTTTTTGTAGTAAACAAATAAATAACTATCCCTTTGATCAAAACAAAAACCTTGTACGTTACAAGCAAATGCAACTCACATATTTAAAACAAAAAAAAACCCAGACCAATCAAGAAAAAATCTTGAATGGATTTTTCCTTGCAACATCTTTTTTATTTGATTTTGTGGTAAAATTTAAAAATGGGCAAAACTCTAGTAATACATATCGTATAGTTTGAACTTGCAAAAAAGTGTGATACATTTACCCCAAAATTCTGATATTGTTCTTCTTATTTATGTTTCGTCGTTACTTTATTTTAGTTGTGCATGGTGTAAACACTACATGACTCGTTGAAATTGAAATGAGAAACTTCTAAATTTATTCATAGGAATATTTTCTCCTTCATCAAAAATGTTAATTCAAACCTTTTAATTGGCTGCTGCGCTGTTCGTTGGTTATTTATCCTTGATTAATGATCAATTATGTATGAAATGTAGATTTCACCCAGAGTGAATCAATCTACAGGAAAAAAATCTCTTATCTACAATGTTCTCTATCTCTGTCATAATGTTTTAATTCTAAATGGCGCATTTATTTATCAAACTATTTTTATTTGGGAAAAAACAACATTTTTTAGATATTTTGAATACAGAAAATAAGAATATATATAAACGAAAATTGTGAAAACAGTCAATAAAAATTTTCTACAGTGGTGTAAGCTATTGATTAAGTACACTATCGGAATAAAAAAAAGCAATTTAACAATTAAGAAATGCTAGGCACTTAGAAGTTGCAAATAAAATAAAAATACATATATTTATATACGGTAATAAAAATAAAGTAACTAGAAACAAGATAAATTTAAATTTAAACAATTTTATTTTATTTAAAAACGAAAAGAAAAAAGTTTTATAAAAATAATGTAACAGGTACAAAATATAACGAGTACATACATGCTTGGGTAAATGTCTCTATTTAGTGGTTACACACATAAATAGAGACATTTACCCAAGCATCAACCACAATCATAATACAAGATACTCTAATCGGGATCTGATACTAAGTGAAGGGGTTAACACTGTTCTGGCATCGAGACAACACTATTACGTAGGCATAAAGGTCCATAACCTTTTGCCAGAATCGGGGAAAGACGGGAGTGTTGTCAAGTTACGGAAGGTGTTGACCTCGCTCTTTCATGACATTGGTCGTAGGGAGCCAGAAAAGTTGATGCATGACACGGATTGGAGAATCTTACTGGATGTCAAAAATAAAATATAAAAAATAAGGAATAATTTAAAAAATATATATTTATAGATGACAACCATGAAGTTTCGCATAAATAAATTGTGTATGTTTTTATGAAAGTATGTATGTGTATGCGCATGGGTGTATGTACGTGTGTGTGTATGTACATGTGTATATATGTGTATATGACAATGTCTGTATGTATCTGAATCAAAATGTGTATCCGAATAAGTTTTTATTTTGTTTGTCTGTGCTCTATATAAATTTGTTAACTTTTATAATATTTTAAAATGTAATTGCCTAGCTTGGAACGGGGTATGTACCCTTGTTAGCTGGGCAAAGTGAACATGGAATTGTATTTTGATAAAGAGTGTGAATAAGTAAATAAATAAATAAATAAATAATTACTGACATCGTATAACGAAACCGGTGTACTGTCTATAAGGAATCTAAATTTGAATTTAAATGTAAGTACTTATTGTTTTTTATTCTGCGTTTTATATTTATATTAGGAGCTTGAATAATTTCTCGCTGTTTTTTCATGTTTTATTTTTTTTAATTAGTAAATGATATGCCTTTAAAAGTATTGTCTACCGCTAGTGACCTAGTACCTTTTCCCATCTTTCTGGCAGCTTACAAATACAGTTTCAAAAAAACGACTCTTCTTTTGAAGTTATTCACAAATCGGGCCATTTTTGTCATCTTCATTAGAATGGAAGTGCCGCTCATCCAAGTCACGAGTCATAGATCGGAAAAAATGTAAATTAATCGGAAGGAGCAATGCCCGGTGACTACGGCGAATGGGGTGGGACTTCCCTTCCCATTTGGGCGCTTCCAAGTATGTTTAGACTCGCATTGCAACATGTGGCCGAGCTTTGTCATGCTGCAAAATTACTTTTTAGTGTCTCTCCTCGTATTGCAGCCGTTTTTCTTTCAATGCACGGCTCAAATCCATAAATTACAATCGATTGAAATCTCTTGTGATAGTTTCTCATAATACACTACATCCAGCTGATCATGGTACAAAACAAAGATAATGATGATCATGCTCGGTAATGTTCCAACAAACCATGGTAACTGAAAGTCTCCACGAAAATTCTAAGAGCTTTAGCTGTATATTTTTTTTTTTAAAAGAAACGCAGTAAAATTCCCCGCGAGTACTCGTTTTTTAGCACGAAATTTTTATATGTTTAACGCTATGAAAAAATAAATTATTTACACTTCAGTGAAATAATATATTCTGTCATTTTGAGCCTAATGGTGGAATGTGGTATTGCCTGATATAAAAAGGCTGAGATCGCACCATGCGTCGGGAAACAGCGAGAGCTTATTAAAGTCACTATTTTTATATCATGAAACAAAAATTGTATTTATTTATCAACTTTGTAAAAGTACAAGTAAAAGTAACTGTCAAACCTGCATTTATTATTCTTATTATATTTACATACAATTATTACAGTTTTATAAAATCACTTTGACAGTCTAACAGTGAAAGTAACCCTGTTCGAAGACAGTCGAAAGTATATTATTTTAATAGCCAAAAACACAATATGCGATTCATATATACCCGGATAATATTAATATTATATGAAAAACAATATTTTTATTTTAAAAAGTGGTTACGTTGTAAAAATAAATAAGAACATTATAAATCAATTAACAAAAACAACATCGAGAACATGTGACGGCCATTTATTAGCTATCATCAACTTCTCAGACTCTGCGCCCAATTTCACTGAGGGAAACAGTCAATAACCTCTTTAGCTTGAGGCTCTTATAACATTTCTATGGTTCTGGCATTATTTGTCCTATGTAAGAGTATTTTGTCTGTTCCAATATTTCATTTCAACATGGGTTTTCATAAGCTTTAAAATATTATATGGATAGTTAAAAGGCTAAGTGACTATGCGCTACTATAGACGAAATTAAGTTAAGTTATGAGAACACTGTACTTGGACCTCAACCACATCTCTCCCGTGCTCTCTCCAGATGCCGTATTTATAACTGTATGTAGTTTTACCAAATATAATTATTAAAGTGATCGAGAAAGTAGACAGTTTTTAATACTCGGGAGTTCACATAACTGAGGAAGATGGCATGCACAAAGAGCTCACAACCCGCCTAGGAATTACTGGAGTAACTTTTAACACGAATCATGCTGTCTGAAACTCTAGTTTATACTAGGTCAAAACGAAATGCCAATAATTTAACAAGTGCGAATCCTGGCACCTTACTAAAACTCAAAACACAAAACTTCTTGCTTTTGAGGATAAAGGCTTTAGGAAAATATAAGGCATAAAGTAATTAGGCATAATGAGAGTTTTCAAGGTGCGGCCGTGAATCTGGCATGGATACGTGCTGTAGATGCCTCAGGAAATCCTTGGCTGAATTTGCTTCTTCTTCTTATCTACGGGCCTCGGCCGTCGTGGAATACCGTTAGTGAATATATTTCTGCTTTTTTCAACGGAACTAAGGGATGGTAGCAAGTTATTGGGTCTCCTGGAGCCATTTGGTGATGTCCACATGCTCCAATTAGGAGCGGATGTGGAAAATGAAGATAAAAAAATGTAAATTAAAGTCGATTTAACATCCAACCTGTTTCTCCGTCGACTATCTGACAGGCGTGGCGAATCCTCAGCAACCAAAGTTCCCAAACCCCCCCACTCCAACATATGAATACCACTTCTCAAATGTTTAAGTTTCGTCAAATCAGCCGGCGTCTTGGATTATCCTACAGAAATTTTGGCTTTTCCATCAATAACCTTATTGTTCGTCAATGACGTCCTTTATATAACCGATTTCTATCACAACGTGGCATGTTCAGATAAACCAAAATCTTAAGTCTGGTCGTGTCAAAAGCAGACTGAAACGAAGGGTATGTATAAACAAGATTGATTAATATGGAAGAAGCTAGGAATAAATGCCTGAATAGACGTGTGTGGCGATCTATTCTTTCTGCCTACCCCTACGGGGAAATGGCGTAATGGTAGTAGTAATCGTTTGGATTTACATTAAAATCTATTTTTGCCATTTCTACTTCATAGCCCTAATTATAAAATATAATAAAACTATTTATTATGTAAACTAGAAATTGAATACAAGAAAATAAAGTAATATTCGTGAATAAGTTATAAAAAATATTGGAAATAAAATATAATACAAATCATTCCGATTTTCAATGGAGATTTGTTCGATTTTTAATAGGTTAAATATTTTTTTAATGTATGTATTTTAAATATTCAATGGGAATCCTCGGCTTATTTTCCAGTTCCTTTACATGACCTAAACATGCTTTTAAACTTTAAAACAAAATTAAATCCTGTTGATTTTCTTCGCTCCAATAAAAGAATCTCCAAATTATATTAAAATCCACTCTTTAAAAAAATTCTACGCGAACGTCGGAGATTAATTAAGATATAATTTTAAGAGATGGATTAGATTAAGGTTCTCTTAGCTAAGAATGGTATTAAATTGTGTTTGTGTAAAGGGAGGTTAATTACTTCATAAATAAACCCACCCTTAAGCTTGATTTTAGAACCTTCTGACATAATGAACTGACTAACAAGACTGACGCTTTACCCAGAACTTAATACAGCACATATTTAGAAAATAAATACAGCGGATGTCAATGTTTTAATTAACAATGTTACTCCACGCACAAATTAGCTGTAGTGGGTATAAAGTTTGTCTTTGTTTTTTGATCAAAGGTAATTTTTTTATACCCGTAGGTAAATTAAGTTTTTAAATACATTATTCATGAGGCAATGCCTTTAAAGCCAACTGACGATGCTGTAACATATCATCATTATCATCACACAGCAATCAATTCATGTCCACTGTTGAACATAGGCCTCCCCATACTCCTCCATATGTCCCCGTCTTGCGTGTTCTTCCATACCATATCCAGTTACCGACAATTTTCTTTATTCCGTCATCCTTTAATTCTTTCGTCTTCATGTGGTCTCCACTTACCTCCCCATTTAGTCCATCTTTGGTCTTTTAATCTGGCAACATGTCCCGCAAATGACCATTTAGGCTTAGCCAATCTTTCGACTACGCCAGTTGCCTACGACCTTTTCCATACCTCGGTGTTTCTTACCTGGTCAGAGAGTTTTAAACGTAGCATGGCTTTTTTTCTTCATTATCTGTACTACCTGGAACTTCTTTATAGTCGATTTAATGAGTGTGCAAAAACTATTAAAACTAAAATATCACTAAATTAATTCTAAGTAAATTTAAAGATTTTTTTGAAACCGAGTTAAAACAGCATTCTATTTTAATTAGTATTTTTGTCATAGAATTAAGAAAAGTCCAGAAATCGCATACGCACATAAAACAGGAGGCAACTAAACTACTCATAAATTAGTAGATTTACGTTTTGACTGATTCGTTTTTTTGTAGACGTCACTCAGTACGCAACTCCTGATTTGAATTCAACAATGCCGTGTTGTGTCCTTTTAAAGTGTAGAAATACTGCTAGGATCATAGAGAAACAGGATGGTATTACATTTAATGTGTAATTAGCAAACGAATGTTTAAGTAGCAAATGCATTATTTAAAAATTGATTTTTTTTTCCATCTGTCAGATTGTCGAAGAAACAAAATGGAAATTTCATTGGTGTTCCCAAGTTGTAATTTATTTTACCCTACTTTGCTCATCTAATGAAAGAATAAATGAAAATTAGACCTCGGATTAAACAACGCCGTGGGGGACATTTGAACGACATTATCTTTTAAACACCAAATATCATTTAACATGATATAAAAATATCCGTTTTAACAATAAAATTTGTTTTATATTTTAAGTTCAAAGTTCATTAATTCAATTACTCTTATTAATCAGTCAATTAATGTTTCCGCGTGCACAATAAAATTTTAGAGAAATAAATAGAATGCTTTTTTTACCTTACATTTGTGTTATGATTATTTTTTCCCATCAAGCAACATAATGCGGCGACATCGCGAATACGCGTGGCGAAAGTAAGGCATACTGGGGGAATTATTGGACACAGTCCAATGTATTCAAATATGATTGTAGAATCAATCATATTTGAATACATCGGAGCGTAGGCTCCTTCTGGACTATTCTTAATTCTATGATTATTGTATTATGATTTTCTGATTTTCTTTTTATTTCGTATAATTAATAAAAAAATCCTATGTATATTGGAAATTACATATATAACTTCAAATTATTAAATAATTATAAACCTGCAAGTTCCTCTCCAAGCACAAGAAATAGTTTCTTTTTTTGGAAAGTTAGTTATAACATTAAAAATATATTAGTAGATTGTAATATAAAAAAAACATGTATCATTAATTTATTAAAATAAATTAAAAAGGTGTTCATTTTTCATATTTTAATACTAGAAGTACACATTGGTCGTATATTCTGCGTTTCAGACTTTGGGGAAAGTTGCTGTCTGCTGATGTAACATAAGATATATAAATAACATTTTGTAATATAATAGTTTTTCATTTCAATTAATTGTACAAGAGAGAAAAAACTTATTTGAGAACGGAATATGGAAATCTTGACATATACACGGCTTTTGACGTGTTATTGGCTGGTTTAAGTGGTCACTTTACCCACTGTGTAACATATACAACTCTTCCTATGTTTTAACGTCTACATTTCCTCAATTCTTCCATTTATTGACTTTAAGAAGTAAGAAAGCTGAACCTTTATTAGTGTGATGAGATTTATCTGGCTGAATTATTTTACCTACTTAGCAACGCCTCCAAATACTTTTTGATTATTTTACTTTTATACTAGTTAGTTGGGTTCATTTTTGAGAAAGGAAAGTGGGAGTCAAGGCATTTACAGGGCTTATAACCTGTCGTTGGCTAGTTTAAACAAACTTAGTTTCTAACAATATACATGTGACAGATAAACATAAAAAAGTGGTTCTATTAAAAAAATCTGGTTTCGAAAGAAAATATTTTAATGTTAAACAAATATTTTATGGTAAAAATGTTTCTCAAAAAGCAACTGTTTAAAAAATGTCCACAATCGTTACGAAATTCATTTTCAAGACGTAAATATTTTTTTTATTTAAAAATTAATCATGGAAGATCTACCATCGAAAACTAACCTTATTCCCTTTCCAAAATATTTCACTGATCAACTGTTAAAAACGCATGAATAAAATATTTAATACAGAGAAATAATCTTTCAATATAACACTAATTCAATTGAAATAAGCTTCCTACTACTTTTTCTTAGGCATTACAAAGAGACGGGTAGCTTTTGGTTCAAAACGACTAATTCAATTAACATGAACTCTTTGATCCTGAGCAGATCCTTCATTATATTTAATAACTAAAAATCCGTATTTTGCCTAAAATTGTAATAAACTTTCATAAAGGGTCTAAGGGCCCTTTGGGAATCACTTTGTTAATTTATTGTGCCAGTCAAATAAAAAATAAAAACTTGTTTTCATGTTCATATTATTTATAATTTGTCACTTTGAGGTGGCATTGGATTCCTAATTGGATATATATCATGGGCATGCGAGAGAGACAAAATCAATCATGTTCAGGGGAGCCATTTTAGTGTTTTTCTAGAGTTCAATTGCTTCTCAAAGATCAGATTTTTCAAGTAGGTGGTTGGTAATTTTACTTTATATATACGGTACTTTCAACTTTATGTCAAGTACAAACATTTATAAAAAACATAATCACTTTTTCATTAAAAAAATCAATTGAAAAACTTAGTCAATTTTACTTGTAAAATTTGTCATGAAATTTGGCAGATAATCATTTTTGTTTCGTTCATTGACGGAGGTAGTATTTCATTTTGTAACCATAAATTATGTTTTTGGAGTTTTTTATTTCAATGATCCATTTTTTTAATATTTATAAAGGTTAAATTAACACAGAAATACAAAATAAATGGGAATGAACAAATAATTAAGAAGTGTTACGTAATAATCTGTTAAATAATAAATTTTATTAATGAACTTTTTTATAAAAAAAACCGTATCTGTCAAATACAAAACGTATACTAACTTACTAACTACTGACTTCTAACTTTAACTAACTATTTACTGGTGACATCACTAAAAAAAACTGAAAATTGACTAACTGTTACTTGGTCAATTCTTTGGATCTTAAACTAACTATAAAAGTGACTATATCTGTTAGTCAGTTTTATTTGTCAAAAATCTGTGAGCTTCTGTCAAATAGTCACATATTTTACAAATTAAATTCTTTTTAGAGTGTCGGATCAACTTGGCATTTTTACTAGTCAAGCATTATGCTAATTCGATGTCAAAAAGTCAATAATCTCAATTTCGTCATTTTTGCAAATGGTCACTTTTATTTGTACAACCACGATATTTCAACAATATTTATTTATTCAAACTTAAATAGTGAAAACATAATAACAATAATATTTTGACAAAAGGATTTTGAGTATTATGCAGTTAAAAACAATAACCTACTTCCACTGTCCATTATAACAATTGGTAACGAAAAAAGAATTTAAAAAAGAAGTACAAACTGGGTAGAAGTAAAATGAATTGTCTCATTCACCCAAACCAATATTGAATCACCTGCTTCACAAACGTATAGGTAGTTTATGTTATGTTTTTGTTCTTCTATTGTGCGTCTTATAATATAAATAATACGAGGGTTGCAATTTGAGTTTTGAGAAAGACAAGTAAAAACAAATATTAATAATCGAAAATGGCTTTATTGTTTTTCAAAATATTCTCCTTGAAAACCAATTTTCGAAGCACTTTTTCCATTCTGATTGAGGTACCTCCAAAACATGTAATTTGAACGAATCAACCGCTTTTTCAGGCGTAGAAAAACGTTGACCTCGCAATTTATTTTTGATATGCGGGAATAAGAAGAAATCGTTGGGTGCCAAATAAGGACTGTACGGTGGATGACCCATCAATTCGATGTTTTGAATGCTCAAAAATTCACTTGTTTGAGCTGATGTGTGACAGTTTTTATTTTTGTGGTGGAGAACGATTTGTCTTCTGCAATTGATTCCCCTTATTTTTCCGAACACTTCTGGCAAACAAATGGTGGTGTACCATTCAAAATTGACCTTTCTACGTTGCTCTAATGAAACGGTGGCGACATGCCCAGTTAAATAGGAGTGAAAGTTTATCAGTTTACCCTGAAGATGGCTCCTGCAATGGTAGCCGAAACATCGGAACAAATCCAATAGACACGATATCACAAAAAAAAGAAAAAAAATGACATGTCCAGTTATTCCGAAAAAACAGGCGACCATTTGCTTCGAAGTGCTTCGTGCGCGAACAACTTTTGTTGGATTTGGCTCATCTTGAAAGACCCATACAGTCGATTGTTGTTTAGTTTCGGGTTCATATGCATAGATCCATGATTCATCACCTATCATGATCTTAAAGACGTCTTTTAAAGCACCGCGATTGAATTTTTTAACATTTGTTTGCACCAATCGACACGAGCTTTTTTTGAGCAATTTTCAAATTATGCGGTATCCAACGCGAACAAATCTTTTTGACGACTAAATGTTCATGCAATATTGAATGTATGCTAGTGGAACTAATGTTCAAGCATGCCTTAATATCACGGTATGTCACATGACGATCATGCAATACCAGTTCACGCAACGCATCGATTTTGGACGAACTTCTCGAAATTCGTCCTGTAACGAAGTGCGACCGCGATTGAATTATAAAAACCAGCAAAACACGGTGGATCGAGATGATGCTTTATAACCAAAAGTCGCAATGAATTGATCGGTACACTGTTGTTGGTTTAATCCACGTCAAAAGTCATATTAAATCATCGCACGAAAATGTTCACCATTGAGTTCCATTTTTTAAACAAAATTTATTTAATTAAGAATCTGTAAACAACACAAATATCACTCGTATGACAAAACGTTTTTAGTACGTTTACCATTAAGGCGAACTTTTCGATGACAATGTCAGATTCGACATATTTACTCTGGTGTTGCCATATCTCAAAACTTAAGTAGCAACCCCTTGTAAAGATAGAGAAATTAAAAATAAACATAAATACGTAGTGCTTAAAACGGTCTCACCATTTCGTAATTTTTATCTGTATAAATAACAAAAATAATTTTTTTTAAATACATTTTTTAGTGTCCTCGGTACGGATAACACCTCAGTGAGGTCACATTAATTTTAATATAATTTATTATTGTTTATAGTGTGGAAAAAATGAATGTGATACCTTGTGATACAGGGAGCTCCTACACCACTTTAGGTGACAGAAGAAAAACGGTGTTGTGCTTCAATATGTATTAATTACATGTTGAATAATATAATGCAGAATTGGTCGAGGAGCGCGTGAGTGATGGCGAGAACTCCGAACTTTTTGGAGTCACCGAAATGTTGTAAGGGTTTCACGGCTTTTATAGGAACTATCTTATTGTCCTTCTATTTTCCTGACTATCAATAATTTAATATCCGTGCCATTATGGTTTGAGCCCCAGTTAAGATAAGTAGTCAGTAAAAATTGGTTCAAACCGAGTCACATTTACATAGTAGTGAGAAAAACGCGTTTAAAGATTAGAATGTCCTTCTCGTTTTATACAATTGATTTTAATTAAGAATAGCAACGTCTCACAGAGTTAGTGTTTCATATATTTTCATTATTTTTTGGGTTGCAAGATGATTTGGGTATAAACTTTGATACTTGACTCGGTTTGAACGAATCTATATAATTATTATCCTTATCAATGCAGGCTCAGTCGTTGTCCACAGTGGTAACATATATTTAAAAGGCCCATATTTTAAATGATTTCTTTCAGTATTAGATTTCATTTGTTTGACTCGCAGTTTATTACTTTCTCTGTAATTTGACACCACTAAGTCACAGAGATGGTTATATAAAAGTACAAGTCAAAAAGATCAAAAGTCGTTGAAATCTTCCATCCAATTATTTTGAACCTTTTTATTGATTAGTAATTTTATATACCTATTTACCACGCGGTTGTTTACTGTCCGACATCTAAGTATATTTAGATTACCTTTCGCGAGCTTTGCCACGAGAATATTATTATTGTTGAAGAGTTGTCAGTACCGAGGTTTGTAAACAAGTATGGCCAAAGAACACTTTATTATACAATTACTTAAATTTTCAATAAGATTTCTAAGCAGATTTTAAAAGAAAATGTTGATAAAACATTTAAGAAAAAAATAATTAAATGGCTTATATGTAACAAGACTTTAAATTGATTATTATTTTATGTAAACAGTCATCTGTTTAAATTTTTGTAAATATTTTTTGTGTAAAAAATAGGTATGCTTTTAATTCTTAATAATGTTTATATTACTTTTTAAATTTATATAATTTCTTTAACTTTTTTCTTTGTAAAGGAAAAATAAAAAACATGCTGACAAGCGGGTTTCGTGGTTTAGTGGGTTTCATGATTTTTCCTTTTTATTTTATGTTAATGTTTATCTTTTTAAATAAAAATAAATACAAAGAAAAATACTGTTGCGTTGAAGTTTCTAAGATTTTGTATTTTTTACTCTTTCAATTAGTTTAAATTGTTTTTTTTTTTAATTGCAAAAATAAAAAAATATTCTAAATAATACACATAATTTATTAGCATGTATAAGTTATATGGCGACATTTTTGTAATGTAATTTCGATTGCTTAGAACAACAAAAAATAAATTGTGTGGCACAAGAGGGCGTTATTCCTAAGTGGTTTAGATCCTAGTCAACCTAGGCCTGAAGGACCAATTCACATAGGCCCGTAGTGCCGAACAAACAGGACACGGTCAGAAGAGTTGAATTTTCTAGCATGTAGCAGTCGGTGACCGTCAAGATGTCCTTCACCTGTTGATGCATTGCCCTTTTTTCAGCTTTCAAAGACAACAGCTGGAGTCGCGATGCAGAAGCCTGGGTGAAGATCTTTGTGACATCCCATCGGTGATCGGTGGTAAAAAAGAACTCACACAAGAGGTAGTATCATACATGATCAATATAGTGCAGGCAATTGGTAAAATGAACTAATGTAGGGAACAAAATGCCGAACACTCTTCTAGTGGAACGGAAGACCTGTTGACAACTGTCAACAGGCCGGCTTCTCCTGAAGAGTTTTAAGTGGTTTCCTCTCCACATGAGCAAATGATGAGAAGTCCCTGATTAGCTCACATTAGAATAACCTTCCTGTTCCCAAAAGTTTAGCTTAAATAAAGAAATGTAATAGCAGAAAAATCTTATTTTTGAAATATAAACCTTGTATATTATAAGCAAGGTAAAAAATAATGCAACTCCCATATACAAAATAAAAAAAGTCGGTGACCGCCGACTGTTTACTGTTAACTCTATTTGTTTTCATAATTCTCCTCAAAATCCGAATGAAATGAAATATTCTTTAGATGGCGAAAGTGTTCATTTTCACCGCAATAATGACCGCAACCTTCTATTAGTCGAGAACTTTGTTCTAACAAATACTGATAAATTTAATAAAGTGTTACTTTATTCAAACGTTAATTGCTTTTAATAATTAATAATTTTACAGTAAACAATTTATACAATTTTCTGAAAATTGGCAAGGTGATCAATTACTTACCCAAGATTCTTAACTCAATTTTACCCTATAGGTGACTTGGTTCAAATTCAAATACAAATTCTACTATGACAAAGTATCGGCTGACCAGGCACGCCATTACAAAAATATTTACTTGACGACTTCAATAAAATGTCTGCTTTTCGTAATTCGAGAAAAAAAAACATCTGGGTTTTTATACAATTACTGTAAGAGGCATCTGGGATAATTCGTCACCAATTATATGAACCCAAATCATCCATAATCAAATAATCATCGTCGCATTTCTTCTGACACGATTACAAAGATAAAAATTATATCGGAAATCGGTTGTCCAAAACTTTAATTGCTTAGATAACTTTTTGTCAAACTTAAATTAAGGATTTGTCTTCGTTTATTACTAAAAACAAATAGACAAAATGTAATGGTTTTATGTTATTCATACCTACGTTAATTTTTATCGATCTGCAATAAATCTATGAATGCTTTTAAGACCATTGACAGATATTAAATACGAATACATACTTGCCAAACACAAGAACCAGACTCTTTTTTGGCAAGTTTAACCTGACGTGTCCCATTTTTTTTACTGAATGTATTGTTAATTGTTTATTTATGCTAATAAAGGTTTTAATTTTAAAAATAAAAAATAAAAATAATATAACGATCACAGATTGCTAATAATCAGATGGCTTAAAAAAAATTCCTTCTTCCATCATAGTGTTATCATATAAAAATATCCGTCCTTCCAAACGGATCAGACAAAACGAAACATACACAAACGCGAAAAAGAGGAAAACTTTTATCGTGACTAGATATTTTTTTCACAAAAGTCAATAACTATTATTGGTCTCAGTTTAACAATATTTACTTTGTACTTAAATTTTAATCCTCTGGACTCCTCCGGATATTACGATTCCGGTTTTGCTCTATATAAAATTTGGCTTACTTTTGCCGTTCATATTTAACACCCGTTTAAGTGGATAATGATAAATTAATGCAAAACAAATTTACACATCTTTAGTTTACCATACAACAGAAAACGATAGCAAAACTCATGGAAAAACAAAGCGAAAAATCACCCAATTGTGATAAGTTTGACGGTTTAACAAGTGTAATTTTTCACGCATGTTTACTAACGATATTAATGAATCGTAAAATACAGAGAACTCAATCAAAATGGTTTTATCGTAAGGCATCTGTTGTATAACAAATGTCCATACATTTCTTTTTATTAACTAATAATTTAGACCGTAATTCGTCTTGACTGCTTTTAGTTTGTATAGATATCAATCATTTTCTTTGTCACGGTCAGTAATTTTGTAAGTAATAAGACGTTAGTTTTTATAAGTTAACATGTTGAGCCCTTTAGTAGTTCATTTTCAAGGAAACTTACCCTCAACTATCCTTGGGATATCGAGCCCTAAAAAATGGGTGTATAATACGTATTCGTTCTTTCCGGTTATGGACATAGTTATGAGCAGCGTTTAATGGGGACCCAGTAGCTTTTTTAAAACAGAAAAGCCTTTAAATGTAGAATAAACGTTTAATAAAGTATTTGTGTGTTCTGTCTTTGATTTATTTGGCGATTGAATTATTACGTATGCACAATGTAAAGTTATGTTAATCTTTCTGCTGCATAATTTTACACCATTTCAATTGGCTGTGACCCTAATTACATTTCATATTTCGCCGCCTAAATTTTCAGGATATGAGAGAAGCAATATGACATTATTATGTTATTCATGTATATATTACCTTTATTTAAATTAGAGACAGAGTTTGCATGAAAACCGATTACAGCTAAATATGGTTATATGATGCAAATGCCAATTTCGTGTTATTTCCACAGGCAGGACGCGGATAGTACCTATTTTTTTTAATTTGCATTCTTTTTTATTTTAAATTGGTTTAGCAATATGATTATGATTGTAATTTCACCAACAAGGTACAACAAGTGGTTTAGTGGGATTTGTAATTTTAGTAAAAATTAAGAAAATTGAAATGTCTAATCTATTAGGAATATTAAAAATATATATATATATTTTACACAAATACTATATAAACTGAAATTGCAATTTAAATGGGGATATTTCTGATGAAATAGGGCAAAACATGGTGTGTAATTTTTAATACATTTAAAAAATGGGTTTTGAAGGGCTTTGAAATTAAGGAATTTTAGTTTACAAGCCATTCTAGTGTCAGTAGATACCATGAACATTTCTTTAATTAGAGCTCCCGCTGATTGTGACAAAAAGTCACGGTGGCGTTTTGTCACGGTGTCAAGTGCTATGGAAATATATGAGAGTGCGCTCACTGTGGCGACATGGCAATACGGTGACAAAAAGTTCCAGCGTGACGTGACTGTCACCCGGCCAGCGAGCCAGGCCCACCTCGTTCTAAAAAACGAACTCGCGGTCATCATGGAACTCCATCTCCTACTATTGCACCTTCGGCTGTCCGACGCAAACAGGAGCATAATGTACCTAGCGATGGAGATACGTCCGATGGGAGTCATTCAGATTCGGAGGAAGCTACCGAAGTAACAGAGATGAAGAACGAAGAACGGAATTCTCTTGCTATTGCCCAAGCTGCTCTTTCAGCCCTTCAAGAAGTATTGGGGGAAAGACAAAGCAAACTTCCCAAAGAACAGCAGCTTAAAGTGGCTATTCATATCCAGCACGTCTTGGGTTCAGTTGGCCAGCTATGTATTGACAAAGATTCAATTATGCTGGAGCTCGTAAAATCTCAAGCAGAGTGCCAAGTTTTAAAGGCGGAAAAAAATGCTGTATTTGAAACAAACTCGTGTCTAAAATCTAAGACAGAGCAATTAGAGTCGGATCTAGGCCCTGTAATGCGACGCGTAGCGGACGCAACAGAGGCGAGTTTATCATTTGCTGACATTGCCAGGAAATCTATTAACACGTTGAAACCCCCGCCATTTAAAAAAACTGGGCTACAAGTAGGACCTGCAAGACCTGGCATATGCATATTCCCTAAAGATGATTTGATCAAAGACAGCGAGGAGACAAAAAAATGCTAAAAGAGTCGCTTAAACCATCGGAATTGGGAATAAGAGTAACGGGACTTAAAAGCATCCGAAATAAGGGTGTTATAATTCATACAGCAACTCAATTGGAACAAGATAAGCTCATGAAAGCCCCAGCTCTGGCGTCTTTAAGCAAACTGAGTGCACGGTTACCAATGAAAAGATTACCAAGGGTAATATTTTTTAATGTCCCTAGGGAAATAACTGACAACTATTTTCTTCAAAATTCTCTCTCGGATATTTCCCAACAAACTGACGTTGAGGTAGCTAGCCTGATTGAAGGATGTCGACTAAGTCATCTAGCAGGTCCTCGTACAGGCTCCACTTGCCACCGAGTGTATGAAGTACCTGCCGCTGTAAGACATCAACTCGTTACTCAAGAAAGAGTTTATGTTGACTGGACTGTTTGCCGTGTACGTGACTTCTTGGGGCTCACAATCTGTTCAAAGTGTCAAATGATCGGACACTCCTTTAAGTTCTGTAAAGAAGCAAATCGATGTTCCCACTGCGCCACAGAAGGACACAGTCGTGTTGATTGTCCTAAAAATAATGACATTCCGATTTGCGCTACATGCACAAAATTTAATCGACCTGCAAATCACCCGACTGGAGATAAAGACTGTCCAGCATACAAAGCGGCCTTACTAAGGGACTTAGCCACAATCGACTATGGCTGTTAAATTTGGACAGCTAAACGTTGGACGTGCCAAAGCCGCTACCGCTGAAGTGAGAGAACTTGCGGTTACTTATAAACTGGATTTAATTATTTTACAAGAACCATATGCGTTTGGTGGGTCTACTAAAGGACTCGGTCCAAATACGCGTTTTGCTGAATGCATTTCCCCACTGAATCCTCCATTAGCTTCGATTATATTTTTCAATCCACAAATATCATATTTATTTTTAAACCATCTGTCATCACAAACATTTTCTGTTGTCGAAATATCCTTTCGAGACATATCTTTTTATATTATATCAGCATACTTTAAATACAGTGACCCAATTGAACCCTATCTGGACCAGTTAGAGAAAATTTTAATGGCCTTATCAGGGAAATCTATAATTTTCGGTGCCGATGTCAATGCAGAGTCAGCCATTTGGAGCCCTAGAGTTGGCATGGACCTTAAGTCAAAGCGAGGAGAAGTTTGTGAGGATTTCATATCCCGATTCGACCTAAGTGTTTTAAATGATCCGTCTTGTGCTCCTACTTTCTCTTTTGCTATGGGATTTTCATATATTGACATTACTCTGGTATCTAGAAATCTTCGCTCAAAGTTCTCCAATTGGACTGTGCATGATGGAGTATCTTGCAGTGATCACAACCTAATCACTTTTGATTATTGTGACGTTTCTAATTCTTTTACAACACCAATCCCATCGCGTTTTCGATCAAAAACTGAAAACTGGTCAAAATTTGACGTTCAGTTCACGAATCAAATGGATCGAATAGCTAGAATGGACATTGGAGTTCAGGAAGTGGCGTCTTGTATAACTCAAGCGATAATTGATTGTGCAGATAATGCGCTAGGACGAACTTCCCTTCCTCCTTTGACTCGCCACAAATGGTGGAATCCCAATCTTTCGGCATTAAAAACACTTTCAAATCGTGCACGAAGAGCTCTCGGTAGGGGTCGCCGAACTGGTTGTAATCCTTTAACATTGTCTTTACTACATGCTAATTTTAGAATGGCAGACAATCAATACAAAACTGCAATAGATAAAGCCAAAAGACTATGTTGGCGCCACCTAGTAAATCAACTTTCAAAATCTGATCCCTGGGGTGCTCTATACAAATTTATTTCCTCTAATAAATTGCAAGATAAGCCCATTACTGGTATTAAACATCCTTTGACCGGTGTCATAACACTCACTGCAGTAGACACGGCTTCAGCTCTGCTTGATGCACTTATCCCTTCTGATGACATAGCTTCAGATTCTCTTCATCATGCACAGATTAGAGAACATGCATTAACAATTCCGCTCACTTCATCGTCACTACCTATTTCTTCATTAGAAGTTGGAAAAATCGTCTCCAATCTCAATCTAAATAAAGCATCTGGTCTAGATCGAATTGATCCCGCGCTTGTAAAAAGGTGCTGGTCCTTGGCCCCATTTGAACTCCTTACCATGTTTAATATTTGCCTTTCCGAAGGTGTCTTCCCAGATTGCTGGAAGAAAGGATTGATGAAAATTATTCCTAAGCGCTGCGATCGGCCAAGTACTGATCCTAAAGCGTACAGACCAATCACCCTTTTGCCTATTCTGGGAAAAATACTGGAACGGCTAATATGTAACAGACTTGAGTCTCACTTAAATGTAACTCAACCGATAATCGCTAAGCAATTTGGGTTCAGATCCAATATTTCTACTGAAGATGCTATAATTTCGATAAGCAATTTTGTTAATAATTCAAACAAAAAATATGTTCTCATTATTTTACTTGATATCTCAGGTGCCTTCGACCATGCTTGGTGGCCAATGATTCTTTCCAAGCTACGTCTTCGACAAATACCTGCAAACTTATTTAAAATTATAATAAGCTATTTTTCAAATCGAAACGTTGTGTATCCCGGTGGCAGTTCACTTTTATCCCGTGAGATTTCATGTGGCTGTCCTCAAGGCTCTGTTTTGGGACCACTTTTGTGGAATATATTGTTTGATGATTTTCTCGAACTTCCTCTTCCTTCACATGTATGATTCAGGCTTTTGCCGATGATGGATGTATTTTGATTGAGGGCAATAGCCGCAGATCTCTGGAGGGTGACGCAGCTAATGCATTAAATAAAGTATTCGATTGGGGTATTCGAAATAAACTAAGTTTTGCTCCTCAAAAAACTCAATTCTCACTTTTAAAAGGTAATTTTGTGTGTCCTCCTTCAATCAAATTTATGGGCACTTCTATTCGAGCGTCAAATTCGGTTTCAAACCTTGGTGTAATCCTTGAAAGAAATTTATCTTACACTTCCCATGCTAGGAAAGCCGTAAATTTGGGAAAGATGGCTTTCCACAAAGTCGCACGCTTGGCCAGAGCCAGCTGGGGATTGTCTTTTGAAACTTCAACGGTTTATTATAAATCCATTTTCCTAGGTATCGTATGCTATGCAGCTGGCTGTTGGGCACACCGATGTGAGTTGCAATATTTCAGGCGAATTATTTTAAGCGGACAAAGGCAACCTCTTCTGGCTCTTTCTAGAGCACATAGGACATGCTCAACGGATGCACTCCCGGTTCTAACGGGCTTGTTTCCTTTAGATCTGGAGGTTCAGCGACGATCTGCAAATTTCCACCTAAAAAGAAGGCGTTCCTCTGTTATTGGTGGCGTCCGTCTACTCCCAACTGAACGAATGTCTCAATCAAATATTAAAAAAATGACTTTAAATGCTCTTCTTAATGCTTGGCAATTGCGATGGGAATCTTCCTCTTCAGGGAGGGTTACCTTTCTTTTTTTTCCTTAGATCCGTCAGCGCCTAGAATCTTCTTGGGTTATCCCCGATCACTGGACTACGCAGTTTTTATCAGGTCATGGTAAATTTAATCAAAAATTATTTGTTTTTAATATTGTTGACTCTCCTTCGTGCTGCTGCGGATATCCTAACCAATCTTCTGAACACATCCTGTGGTCTTGTCCCTTTCCCCTTCTCTATGATTACCGAATGGAGCTTCTCGCTACTATCCGTGGCCCTGTTATAGGTCCTGTCGGATATACAGATCTGGTGGCTTCTAAAAAGAATTTCAAGGCTTTTAAAAAGTTTTGTAATCATTTCGGCGAATTGATCATGTCCAATCAATTTAATCCCAGTCAGTGAAGAATTCACTTCCCTCTCTTCTCAATCCAATGAAGTACATATTATGTACTTCTGGATTACTTTCTTTCAGCACAAAGATGCTAAGGCTACCAGATTTCAGAGAGCTCCTTCGGGCAGCTTTTCTCGTTTGACAACGAGCAAATTTTCCGTGTATGTGGGCACCGCCAAGGAGACTTATGTCCTCAGATGCGGTGTGCGGTATGTGGTGGGTAAGCTGTCACCCGGCCCCGGTCTGTACATTGCTATGGGAGTGCGCTCACTAGGAACTTTTTGTCACTGTGCCGGCCGATGCCTACCGAACGGACGTGTGTTGTTCATTTTTAAGAATTATTTAAGATAAACATATTATTACAACAGTGATGAAGAACATTTAACACAAGATAATATAGAAGTCTAGGTATTTACAGGGCTTATGACCTGTCATTGGCTGATTCAAGTGGCCATTTTACACACTGTAAAACATTCATCATTCTATCTATATTTCAACATCTATATTCCTTCAACCCTTTTGATCTGTTAATGATTGTGAATTTAAAAAGCTGAAACATTTATTTTTGCGGGCGAGATTTAAGATGGCTGCTTCTCTGCAAGAAGATGATATCGACAACGAATTGTTAATAGAAGACATAGAGAAAAGGCCAGCATTGCATACAAAAAAATAAAGGAATTCTCTGGTATTCATTTGAAAGGAAATTGTGGGTCAAAATTTTAATTCAATTATTAAAAACTGTTTATTGACTTACGAAAATAATTTTAGAAACTTGATAGGATATTGAAGTAATTTAGAATACAGGAAGTAAAATTTTCTTTTTAATAATCGTTCATTATATATGGGATGTTCCCAGTAGTGTTTCTTTCGTTTAATTTTCCTTCTGCGTAATTCAAGAGCGCAAATCACTGCGACCTCTTCGAAATCCATTGCTAAATGAACATTTTGTCACCAGTAGTGAGTAGTGAGCGCACCCACAGTGACACAACGTGACAGTGACAAGAAGTCACAGTCAGCAGGTGGTATTAGGATTTTTTTCACCATAGTATATACACAAAATGCTGAAAACTCCTGTGATATTTATTTATTTAAATGTACAATACGACACTACTGTCGGTTATAATGTACTGTACATATATTATATTGTAATGTTATAAAAAAAAACATGTTTGAGGAAATAACACAATAAATTGTTAAGGTCAAACATAAAGTTTATAAAAACAACAGTAAACAAAGACGAATAAGTCACTAATACACTCTAGGATACATAGAATTTTTAAAATTACTTGAAATATTTGTTTTTTTGATTTAATTACTTTATGTTCCTCTAAAAATCATGTTTTTACATGTTTTAACTTCTTTAAGAATTGCTTTAAAAGAATACATATACAACTTTTCTTACGGTAATTCTTATGTTATTATTTTTAAAGTTGTTTTTAAAATTAACTTTAATTTATTGTCTTCAATTTATTTAATTGTTGCTTCTTATCTGGAAAAAAATATAGCCGTATTTTTTTCTTTCTGAAAATATTTTTTGCATTTTAGCATATTATTTAATCCAATTTCATAAAATGTATACTTTTTAAATGCTTTTAATAAGTTTTTTCATTTATTATATTATTTCCACTTATGTTAAAACTGATAAGGTACTTTTAACGTAACTTTTTAACCCGTTGTTCTGAGAATATTGATTTTCCCTGTAATTATTTTGAGCTTGTTTTTATCGATTTTAATTTTAATTTATTCTTTAAACTTCTTTCAGTTGTGTTTTTTTCCTCTATAATATTTTTGTACGGGAAATAATAAAAACATCATCCTCACATCCGCACCTAATGGTGCATAGGGCACTGCATTGGTACACCAATCGCAGCGTATCTTGATCATTTTTGTTACATGAAAGTAAGATGATCAGTCTTACGCTTCAGGTACCAGTCAGGGGAATATGAGATATTTTGGTGTGAAAACACCATTTTAAATAAATATTTCATATCAACCATGTTGGGAATCGAACCCGAGACCTCTTGCATGGCAGGTTAACGCGCTGACCATAACACCACGAAGCCGATAAACAGTTTATTAATAATATTTGCATGTAATAAAATATGGAAACTTTACTGGTCCATTAGAACTAATTATAATTGTGTATACTCTTAATTTATGTTATTAAATAGTTTTGTTTTCTGAATAAAAGAAAATAAATAAAATAAAAAAAATAAGGAAGAGTCTAAAACTGGTAATCCCAGCCCTCTCGGTCGGCTGTTCAACAGACCAATCATTCTTCCCACAGGCATCATTAACGGTAAATTTGTCCTGCATTCAGGAAGAACAAATGGTCTGTGTTGCCTAGCTCTTAAATTTTTACTCTTTAAATATGATTTTATGCGCTCCAAAATGTTGGTATTATAAAGTAACGCTTTCAAAAGTTTAAAGGCCATCATAGGCCAGACAATGCACGTTCTAACCCGCAAACTTGTGATACCAAGCATTCCTAAAAGGAAAATGATGGCTACTGCAATGACTAGTATGTATACTCTCTCATGTACAGGTAACGAAGAAACCTCTTCTGTATTTTCTCAACTATTGTGAGTAAGTGGCTTCTTCAGGCCCCACACCACCGCACCGCACCACTCTTTAGAATACTACTTACTAAAATTGTGTACAAAAGTTTGATGGTATTCAATTCTGCGAAGTGTTCAGAATTATATGTTACAAATCCTCACGTTAATGAGCCAAATGATAAAGGTCACTGCCGGGTCTTTGGTTTCCGAGCTATAATTAAAAAAAACATCAGCTCCCTAATAGTTATAGTACAAAGTATGATAATTTCTAGTAAAAAACGTAGTAGTAGTATTATGATGGTTTAGAGTACTTTCATATCTCTAGTTCAGAATTCCGAAGGATTTTGGCTGGTTTGATATTCTTGCACAAATTGATATCTCATTGTATAGATGCCCATGATATCCTAGCTCAGATAAACATTAATATACCTCGCCGTAACTTGCGTACCAATCCTGTCATTGCTGTGGGAAATTATAAAACTAACATCGGATTCTTTTCCCCTCTGCTAAGGATCCTCAGAACAGTGAACGAAATCTCACTTAACGGTACTGTCGATGTATTTCTACAGCAAGGGCAGGCATTTAAGAAGCAAGCGGTGTTGTATCTCCTGACTCGCGATGTCACACTTGCCATTTCCCTTTTGTTAATTATGCACTTTGTTAATTTAAGATTTTTTAAAGAATGTTTTTAGTATTACTCATTAATGTCAATCTATTAGGGCCTACTTAAGCTTGTTGATTGGCTTGAAAAAAGAAAAAAAAAAAAACATATCATAACATACCATCCACTTGTCAATATGAAAATCTACTTTATTATCCTTACTCCAGTTAAGAATTTTATTGATATTCTGTTGCATCATTGCACAGTCATAAACGGAGAAAATGTTAGAATGTAGATATGTTTGTATATAACTCAATGTGTCTAAAAAATGACATCATATTTAGTCATCTTTCAACCGAGTTAATACAGTAGCCTCTAGTTAGGTAATAAAAAAGGTAACTAGGACCCCGATCACAATGGAATGTTAACCGAGTTATCTTCAAGTTTTTTAAGTAAAATATAACTGTATGAACAAAAATATGTGTATTTGTATAAAAAATTCAAATATATTTTTCCAGGTTACGTAATTGAGCACAGTTAAAAAAATGTTTTTATGGCTACCATGTGTTTTACACAAATAATTAAATTTTACTTTGTAGAGAATAATTAAAGATAACCGTTGACTTCCCATAGTAATCCAGACCCGAGACCTAGGTACCAAATTTATTAAAGTCGTGAAAAGCCCAATTCAGACTATTGTTAAAATCCACATGGTACGATAAATTACATAGGAGGGTGTTTTATTATTTTATAATATTATTAATTCTTATTACTTTTATTCATTTAATGGCATAAATAAATTCACCATGAGACCAACCAATCTCCACTCGATATATTTTTGCTAGACTCGAGAGTACTCACTAAATAATAAAAATATAATATAATAACTATCATCCTCACCCATCGTCCATCCTAAATTTACCACGTCACGTCGTTTGAATTTGTACGAACGCACACATAATTATTCAGGAAGCGAAATTATGGGAATATTTTTTCATGTTATTTAAAAACTGTTTGATTTCATGTATCGTATGACATCAGCCAAAGTGCGTATCGATGAAAGGATAGTAAAGTACCTACAACTTCCAAAAGTTGTAAAGATCTGGAAGTTCTAATACTCGTACAGTATAATATAATTTAGGCGGCCCCCGTGGTGTAGTGAGTAAGACTCTTGACTTTCTCATAGTAGGTTCCGGGTCCGATTCCCGGTGAGAATACAAAAAATTCAAAATGTGATTTTTGTCAAGCCTGGATACTCTGTGCAACAATTTACACTGTAATTGGGCCTCCCGGCCTGTTGCGGTGTAATTAAATATATATATGTATATTTGAGCGGAGCATGAAATCCAGTCTTTTGTCTACAAAAATTTGACAGCTCAAAATATTGTAATGAGCTGAGCGGTTATACATCAGCGGTGATTACGTAAACAAGTGTTTGATTTGTTTCTGTTTTATTTTATTTCAATTTCTAAATGCTCAGTTGAACGTTATTATGCAGACAGCAGCCAGCCATAGAAAAGTAAAACTGAGATAATTTTGTGAAAGGGGTGAATAATCGAATCTACCATTTGTTAGAATGTTTTTGACTTCGACAAATGATAAACAATGAATACACTAGGTCTTTTTTACATTACAAACAAGAGTCTAATTATGTATTTGACCAGTTTTAATGAGTTTTAAAGTACCGTAAGATTTTTCTAGTGCTGTGGTGTTTTCTGCGAATTGAGATATGCCGTTTTTTGTGATCGACACCATTTTCAGAGGGTTATTAATACAGTTTTTTCTTTGACAGCGGTCTGGCTGTTTTTAGCAGAACATAGAATTGACTTTACTGCACCCGATAACATCAATATCTCGTTTTTTGAACATTGACTGGCTTCTTTCTGTATAACTACGTTCATTTAATCATACCCTTCCAGGAATCGAACCCATGACATCGAGTGTGGCAGGAGAATGCGCTAACTACTACACTACGAGGCAGATATACCTTCACTTGACTTTCTTTTTCTGATTTTTTACCTAAGAACTGTCATCACACACAAAACTTATAGGCGCAGTGCCCTGTTGCAGTGGGTTAGGCGGCCAACTGTGAAATTGGGGGGTTCTATTCCCACCATTTTTTTTTTCTTTTCTGATCTTGGTGTTTAGGTGTTGTGATGTAATTTTCATAACTTCTATCCATATCATATCTTGCCCACGTGCTAAAAAGCTTCTTACATCGAGGTGTAACATATTGTTCCGTTAAAAAAACTGTATTTTTTTATCCTCCCGAACACGGACAATAAATGTATATTTTTTTTATTAATTAGTTTGAATGAACTTACTTGAGCTATTTGGTCGAATCTCCCGAACAGTTCGTTGAGCGTCTTGACCAGGTCTGAGGCGCTCAGTTGCTCAGATAGAGGGGTAAAGTTGACGATGTCTGCATACAGAATGCTGACGTTGTTGTGCCTTTGGACGTACATCTCGTGAAAGCGGGTCTGCTTGGAAGACATCTCTTGGCATGCATCCGCCATCTTCAGCATTATGCTTCTCTTAACCTTTAATAAAAAAATTTAAAAAAAATTTAAAATTATCAAAAGAAAAAGTATGTAAGTACTTACATTTTATTTATTATTAAAAAAAAAATTTACATTCTTTTGAATATTCATGTTTTTTTTTATCTATACGCCCTATGGTCATTTTTAAGGACATTCGAGTATGTTTACATAGAAAATTATTATGAAAGAAAGTAAAAAAACACAATGGTATGTAGTTAATTTGGTGGGAGTGTAAGCAGGAAAGAGGTGTTTGTAATTTAATTTGATTCAGTGATCTTATGAAAGAAGAAAACTCGTTATCAAAGAAATCAAGACTTGTATGTTTGTTGGCAGACCTGAGAATTCTGGGCATAGGAAAATGAAAACCATAGTTAGTTCTATGGTTATCGGTATGAAAAAGTAAGTTTCGCCTGAGGTTTCTAGTTGGGATATTAAATTTTATTGAGCTTAGTAGTTTCAGCGCGTCAAAGAGTAGGTTAAGAATTAAAAATAGTAATATGTAATGTAATGTAATATGTCCAAATGTTTAAAGGCAGGCTGGATTTCCTCTCAAAGGAGTTATTTAAATCTAAATTTGTTGTACGAGAGGGGGAAAACTTGTAAATGGTGAATGTGTGTTTAAAGAGGCCACTTAAACCAGTCAATGACAGGTCATAAGCCCTGTAAATGCCTAGACTTCCATATTCCCTTCTCAAAATTTTTGTCTCTCTCTGTTGCAACAAATTTAGAAACAAACAAAAAATCACGCAAAATAGAATTAAATTTGCATAAGATTACAGACTTCTGTGCCGTGATTATAATGTAAAGTCAAAGACGTCTTTCCTTCAGCCTGGAGGTATAGTAGAAGATGAATTGTCCCGAAGGATTACGAAGATACACTACCGACCCCCCGCCTTTAATTTTGGGTAGGTACATCGATATGTAACAAGGGTAAGCATACGTAGCGGTACACATATCTCCGCACTAAAGTGACAAATTACTCTGTGTATACAAACTTCACTTCCTCAGTATTCATATGACTTTTCGTGCACGCAAGCCGTTTATTCCGACTTTTATTTTATCATTAATATTATAAATATTTGCCTTCCCATGATTAGAACAAATATTTTAATTTTAACGGCCATTTCCAACGAGTTGTAAACAACTCACTATTAGAGAACATGAATCAATTTGGGGTAGAGCAGTGTTCGAACTTCGGGCCCCTGATACGTGATCGCAACCCTAATCAACGTGTCCGTTTTTACAGTTTTACCGTTACAGGTATATAAATACTCGTATATACCTGTAACATATTAGTATTTTTTTTCATTATTTTGTTCATTGCACTAAAGTTTTTGAGTGCCTTCCGGTTTTGTGTGGAAAATCAATCTGGTGAATAAATATGAATAACTTATTCGATGGTGTAAATAAACCTCGTTTTGTACTTATCATTATCTATTCTGAAAGTCTGAATACAAACTCCGGACACTCTAAAAGAATTTCGTTTTTTATCCGAGCAAAACCCTTAGCTATGTCAATTTCTTTTTAAATACGGTTCACTCTCTTAACATTCGGCGGTGTAATTCACAACTTTTATTTGGCCTCTTGGCCTGTTGTGGGGCAAAAAACATAAGTAGCTATTGAAATTTGTAATTGAATAGGAAACCTTGTGTTTCCTGAATTATTTTGAGATGTACTTATTCGTTGTATACCAGAAACGTGCGGTGAAGTTTTCGATTAGGGAAGTAGTCACTCGGTACTAGGTACATTTATAGGTAAAATTTGTGCCTACTGCCAACACAGAAATTCAAATAAGTGCTTTTAAATAAACTAAAAATGTGCACTTACGTAGTTCCATAATCCAGAATCAGACAAAGCGCGGTGTATTTCATACCAGTTCGCTCATAACTGCGCAGTCGAAAGGTTGTGTGTAGGGTTGTCGTAATTTTTGGAAGTTATTAATGAATAAACATTGAACCCATCTTAGATCAGTACTAATGAAACAACAAACTTATAACAAAATACTTTCTGCAGTTATTTTAAGGATTAGTTTTTGTTAAATAAAAAGAAAATAGATACTGATTCTATGAGGTCAAATTTTTAAGGATGCATTGGTTCCATCCATTATATGGATGGACCGGGCATGTTGTATACATATTGCACATTAAAATAAACAGAATTTTCAAATACTTAAAATATAAAAAATGGGAAGGTTTCATAAATATTTGCTATTCGTATTCTTAAAAAAACTCAAATTGATTAAAAACGTATGAAAGTTTATTTGTTTGAGCTTAATACATTGAGACACCTCATTTCTTATTTTGTTAGGAGAATTTTCTTAAAACATCCTTTAAAGAATTATCATAAGATATTTTACGATCTATTTTCGACATCAAAAAGATCGACATTAGGTGTGTATATTTAACATTTCAACGGTTGCGATTCAATTTATATGCAAATAAAGGAATTTTTCCATTCATTATGTTGATGGGAAAGATGATTTACATATTGAAAAATTAAAGAGTCAGTGTTAAAGATCGTGTCTTATTCTGTTACTGTTTTTTTTTCAATATTTTATTTAGATGTTTTATAAATATTTTTAGTATATCTTACTGTTTCTAAAGAAAGGCTGGATATAAAACGCCTTCCATACATAAATATTAAGAATGTGGGGCATTCCATGAAAATTGGAAAATAATATATTGTATTTTGTACTTCTACCACTATTACCATCACACTGTTTCTCAGTAGAGGTAGGAAATGAGGTTTGACCGCCACATACGTCTATCCTGGCATACATTTCTAGCTTCTTCCTCATTAATACATATTGTCATACATGCTCTTCGGTTCTGTCTGCTTTTGACATGACCAGACTTAAGATTTTGGTTTATCTGATGATGCCACGTCTTCCTTAGTCGTCCTCGCTTTAGGTTACCATTCATTCTCGCCATATATATATATATATATTATATATATATGTATATATATATACGATGTATATGTATGCTTGTTGTAAATGTATGTATGTTTTGCCATTCTTTAGTCATTCATTTGTTTTATATGACCAAACCATCTCAGTGACCCTTTTTAAATCTTATTAATTATACATGTCTTAGATTTGCACTCTTGTTGATTTTATCACTCGTAATTGTACATTGATTTAAGACTATTCGCCTAAGAAATAGCATTTTGACCGCGTTTACTCTGGTTTCATCATTCCTCTTCTAGTCTTTTTGTAATTTAAAAAATCTATAAATATTTTTAAAATTCCCACAGAAACACCTTCTTCCTTAATTCAAACAATATTTTCAGTAAGTAGCAGTAGCGAGCGGAATTTTTTTTTATGGGTAATCTGCAAAAAAAATCATTGATTTGTTCCTATATATATATAAATAATATGTAAATGACTATTTTTCTATGGTACTGTGAACATCATATCTCTGTTTCAGCTGTTGACAACATATTTTTTTTTCCAATAATCTATCAAATCAACTCAAACAGCAATTATTATTATCTTCGCGATATATGTAGCTAAGCTATTAATATTCTACACTATTTTGATACAACATTTGTACAAAATATTTTTAAAATACTACAATGGCATTCAGTAGGTATTATTTTCATTATAGTTTAAATTACAACACGGAGCACTGTGCCGATTCCTCCTACTAATAAATAATACCAAAAACGGCCACGTTGAGCGCCATTTGTCCTAAGTCAACTATGTAATATTAAAGTAAAATAGGCCCTAGGAAATCATGTTCAAAATACTATTTTTCAAACAGACAATCTTCAAATAATATCTGCTGTATGCATGCCTACTTAAGAAGGAAATAACACTAACTGGGTTTTGAGAATTTAAATACAGTATACATACTGGTGTAAAGAAATAAGTCGATGTAATCTGCTAGATTCTTCGGTCACAGGAAACGAACTGGGCGCTGAGCGCTGTTATTTTTTTTTTGTAGGAATATAGATACGAGTGTAAACGGTGGCGGTTATTTAAAATAATAAGTTCTTATTTTCTCATAAATGTAATTACTATAAAATACTATTATCCATAGTAAAATAAAATGGCTAGCTGCGCATAATCGCTTACGTAGACAATTCGCCCCTAGTAAGTAGGTATATAGAATATATACCTACGTATGCGTATTTTGTATATCAACGTATTAAATATCTTGGTACCTTCGTCGGCCTTGATATGATTTGTTGGATACGCCGGATACTGCTCCTAAAGTTGAGTCCAGCTCTTAGCGAATCAATGAAATTTGCCCTAAATTTATATATCTGACTCGAGTTTTGTTTTGGGGATGTAACGTTTACAGCTTCCCCACTACACGCACTCACGTTTCATCAATTTTTAATAATTATTATTATAATGTATCAATTATGAAGAGCTTCACAACACTGATTCTATGCAATATTGAATTTTATTTGACTGAAGTAAGAAGTAGAACTTTTCAGTAAAACTGATATTTTTTACTTTACATCCCTTTTGGTAGAGATAATTGCAAGTACTTGCCTAATTAAACAACATTATTAGCACTTTACTATTAAGAAAACCTTCTTATGTACCCAATATCAAAAATAAATACTATAACTATGCTAATGTACAAAAAAACTGCCTAATGTGTGTATTTGATGATAAAAGTATATCTACAGACGTAGCATACCTACTAAAAGTAAGAATATTACTAATTTTTTCAACATCCCTACTAATAATAGTCACTGCACGCGCTTGCTGAATTCAGAGAGTATTCTAGATCGATATATATAAAATAAAAATAATAATAATTATTATTATTATAATGGTTTATTATCAAAAATTACAAATTCTTTATCTACTACATACATACTTATGTAATAGATTTCTCTGGATTATGTCTAGACTGCCTAACTAGGTACAGCCTGTTTTTAAGCAAACATTTTTATGCAAAAATAAACAATAACATGACTACCTACTAGTTAATTCATTATAAAGTTATACAATATATCTACCATTTATTATTTTAGAATGTTTTTTTAGAAAGTTTTCCGAATTTTATCTACCTTAATCCAGTAACCATTTTATTACAAATTTATTTAATTGAATTCGGGTTATAGTTTCGTAATGTTCGGGTAACATATTGAATATGTTGGGGCCCAGAAACCTGAAATTTCTTTGCCCGAATTCAGAGTTTAAGGTAGACCCCATGATTCATCCTTTAGTTTGTCTTCTGGTAGTGTGGGAGTGTTCCTTTTGGGATTTGGTAGATCAATTTGCTTTCACAAACATAATTATTCTAGAGACCTTTATCTAATATATCGAATTCCTCGAACCACTTTACGCATATATATATTTTAAATATATGTAGAAAGTTGTTATAATTTATATGTTGTATACGTAGTGTCATAGGGTCAATAAACATTATTTGTAATGTAATGTAATGTATTTATTTTAGATAGTTGTACAAATAAAATTTAAATACTTAGTTATACTTTAACAAATAAAAAATATCTTCAAAAACATTAAAATTATTTCAAAAACAAAACATTTTTATAAAATCCATACACATTACAATGACATTCTATGTACCTGTATAAATGTTTGTTTTCAACAAAAATCATCCTAATCCCACGAAACGATTCGATAGACCCAGAATCCCTAATCTATTTTCGCAACTCATTAAACATCTAAAGTCCTTAATGATACATATTGTTTTGGATTGCCCGAATTCTTGTTTTGGGGAGTCTGAAACCTTCGACTCCCTTCATTGGATAGCGATAAATTCCGTTATTACGCTGAACATTACAAAACATATATTTGGGCAATAATTTGTAGGTACTATCCACTAACACGCTTTTTTGTTAACACATACCTACATACTTAACGAATGTATATAAAAAATATTAACGTCAAATGATAATAAAAAACGTAGTTAATTTTCCCTTCGCTGAAAATTTTTTACTTTGTCCCTACATTTCTAAATATTTGTTTTCATATTAAGTATTTTTGTGTTTTCTCATTAAAATCCCTTTTTGTATTTTTTTTAAATCCGCCCTTTTTTTAAACGCTATTTAATTCTTTTAAATGTTAGAAGTACATTTTTTGTCAATTACAATAAAAAAAAACCGTTATCCTGTATCATTTTAGTTCTTCCGTCAATGGTAAGTGTTTTATTTTATTTTATTTTATTTTATTTTATTTTATTTTATTTTATTTTATTTTATTTTATTTATTTTATTTTATTTTATATTATTTTATTATTATTATTTATTTTTTTTAATTTTTTTTTTTTTTTTTATTTTATTTTATTTTATTTATTTTATTTTTTTTTTTTTTTTTTTTATTTTATTTTATTTTATTTTATTTTATTTAATCTTATTTTATTTATTTTATTTTATATTATTTTATTTTATTTTATTTTATTTTATTTTATTTTATTTTATTTTATTTTATTTTATTTTATTTTATTTTATTTTATTTTATTTTATTTTATTTTATTTTATTTTATTTTATTTTATTTTATTTTATTTTATTTTATTTTATTTTATTTTATTTTATTTTATTTTATTTTATTTTATTTTATTTTATTTTATTTTATTTTATTTTATTTTATTTTATTTTATTTTATTTTATTTTATTTTATTTTATTTTATTTTATTTTATTTTATTTTATTTTATTTTATTTATTTTATATTTTTTTATTTTATTTTATTTTATTTTATTTTATTTGGGAAATCAACAGTTCTATATACATATTTATAGTAAACAAACAGATTTAATGTATAAACTCAGAACTAATAACAAATTTCCACAAAATATGCAAAGTTAGCAAAGAAACATATTAAATAAATACATATAAGTCTCGTAAATATTGTTTAAGAATCAAAGATTTTTTTAATTTTTTTAAACAGTAAGTTTGTTTGTGTGTTCATGTCTTGAAAGTTTGAGTGTACCCATTTACAAGATATATGTCGGTAAATGTATCCGCATCAACCGTGCAATAAACCTGTTGATGATCAAAATAAAAAATAGCACTTTACCTTACAAATTTAAAATTTCATATATTCATGTGATGTACAAAATGACGGGATGAGAAAGCACAACGTGTTTTTATTTATTCATACGTAGCCGTCAACGAAAACATTAACCCTTAAATCTCTCTCAAGGGTATAAAATGTAGAATTTATTAACAACAGACAAACTGTATGGGTGAGCCTACACTAACCTACATTTCAACATATTTCATAGAAACATTTTAATTAAATAGAGTGTTCTTTGTTTCGCGCTTTTAAAAGTAAATCGTTATTACAGGTACGCGACAAAACCTACTACTAGAATGTCGAGAGATTTTTACAAGAACGTGACTCAGATGTAACGATTCATATTACATGTTGTTTTCACAAATCTGGGTAATATGCAAATATTTTAAACATTCGGAGTTTTTTTTATGATTCTAATTATTTAGTTATTTTATTTTATTTTGAATCTAGAAGTCACAAAATTTTGTATTAAAAATATCTAAATGGGGACAAAATAAATTAAATTTGGAGCAGCTACGATAAATAAATGAGTTTTGAACCAAATTTTTTTTGGGCTTAAATTTATTTTTAAAATGAACTTGTGTTGACTTTACGGGACAATTAATTGAAATACGCTCCAAGATATATGGACTATCAATAATATTGTTTAAAATTTTGAAGAGGAAAGACAGATCAGAAATGCTTCTATGTTTAGTAAGGGAAATATAACTATAAAAGGAAGAAGAGTCTTCATACGAGTCAAAATATGTAAGAAATTTACAATCCAGAAGTTTAAGGAATCTATTCTGTATTCTATCTAGTTGTGATATATAAATTGTATATCGAGGATTCCAAACAACACATGCAAACTCAAGATGGCTGCGAACGTATGCATTATATAAGATTTTGAGGGATGCGGTTTATCCTACTTTAACTAAATCTGTATAACTATTACATTATTCTCCTGTGTCTATTCTTTAAAGGCATTTCAAGGGTAATCTTCTCAACAGAAACTCTCCTTTTTCCTATTTTATCCTAATCTTTTCTTACCCTTTTTCCCCCCTAACGCGTTGGAAACGAATAATTGGACTCATTCACTATAATACACTGTAATTTTTTTATAAGTTTACTGTTATTTTTCCAAATAAATAAATAAAATAAAACGTCCAATTCTTCTTCTTTTTTATCCAATAATAATTAATAAAATATAAAAGCATAAAGTATATACTAACCTTTTCAATAAAATAAAAATAAATGCGGAATTGAAAACACTCGGACATCGTGACATATTTAAACTTCCTTTGTTTTGAAGTAATGCTACATACTATATATCCTGCCGAAATAACAAAATTGATATTTTTCATGATACTCTCCAAACTTTTGCGAATAATCTCTTAGGAATAAATCTTAGTTAATAAGTACACGCGTCAAACTTATTTTTCATTGAATTTCATACTGAACAAGATATTTGGGAATACATTTTTTTTTTGAAACAACCAATGATATTCTTTCTATTTTATGTAATTCTATAATTGAAGATATACATGTATGTGAAATTGTATCGACGAATAACTTCAAATTGTATGTATTTTTGTTGCTTACCAAAAAATTATTGAATGAATTATTAAATATTATTTGACAAAATAGCTTTGGCTTTAAAGGTGTAAAAAATTATAATAATCTTATAATAATCTTCCCAATGAACTAAAAACTGTTAAAGCCCATTAACAAACGTGTTAACACTTTTACATAAGATGTCATTGTTAAGCATGATTATTAATTTATTTTATAATAATGTTATGATTTTACGCTTCAGATGGTAGGTAATCACTCATAGTGTATATTTTATTTTTGTTTTGTTTTATTTACGATTTGAAGAATTTGCTTTAGATAATTTATGAAAACATTTAATATTTTTGAATAACTCTTTTCGATTAAGAAGTAACTGTAAGTTATGTACCTATCCGTTTTTTTTTAATGTAATAATCTTCCCAATGAACTAAAAACTATTAAAAATATAATATCAATAAATAAATTTAAAGTAAATCTGAAGAATTTTTTTAGGAACACGTGTAAAAACTACATTAATTTTTAATTAGTATGAATTTATTATTGTTATATGATTTTTCTTTATACCCTATGTTTTTTTTTCTCGTGTATTCGTGTTTAAAATTATATATACTTTTATAAATAAACAACTACAACAGTGTAAGTCACTCTCCAAGCCCAAGAGTTAGTCTCTTTTTTCGGAGAGTTACAGTGATAACATTTACTAGATGTGTAAAAGTAGATATGTATAGAATTTTTAAAAAAACATGTACCTTTCATGAAATTTATTGATAAAACAAAAAAAAATGGAAAACAATAAAATAGAAATAATACATATCTATATGGTTTTAAACATAACCCAGAAAATGGAATCGCAAATTAATATCAAAGGGAAAAAAATGCGTTAAGTATGTTAAAATATTAGGAAAAAAATTATACAATGTTACAAACATAATCCAATTTTTTATCAGCTTGGCAGCCGGTGTTCATTAAAAAAAAGATACTGAGTATTTTCTAAAATATAAAATATTTCAAGTACACAAAAATTTTTATGACAATTCCTTTGGTACATGTAGAAAACACATAATTGTCCACGGGAATTAATTCAGGTGTAAATGGGTCAAGCAAAATGTATCAACACTTAAATATCCTGTATTCATCATCATCATCATCATCATCTCCTTATCCGCACCAAACGGTGCAAAGGACACTGCTTTGGAATTACAATTACAGCGTAAATAGGTCGTATTTGTTACATGGCAGGTGAGTTGATCAGCCTTACGCTTCAGGTGCCAGTCCAGGAACAATGAAATATTGCAGTGAAAAGACACATTAAAAACCAATATTTAACATCCGCCCTGTCAAGAAACGACTTTAGAACCTCAAACATGGTAGACGAACGCGCCAACACTACGAGGCGAACTTTTCTCTGCTCGATTTCCTAAGTCAGGATTTTTACCTGAGAGCAGCCATCGGGTCGAAAGCACAAGTCCAGGGTTCTGTTTCTATTTCACATACAGAACTGTATTTTGTATTAGCCTGGATACAGAGAAATACATAAAAAATACAAAATATTGTTTTTGTCTACTGTTTATTCAAGTCTATATAGGTTTAATAAAATGCATTGAAACTGGAACCACCTGAATAAGTTTAGATGGAATTTTTGCCATTTTGAATAATACATTCATATTGATAATCATATTTTCCGTGTACTGAGACACACCGAAGTAGTCACAAGTTACAATAATTGAATCCAACCTGAAACTTAAATTGATTTTCCTACAAGACAAACATAATATGTCAACAAGGATTCGCAAAGGAAACTGAAGGATCCATACTTAATAATGGAATAATTTTACATAATATTTACTACAAAATGTGTTGATTCAAATGCAGATTGACTGTTTATCCTCAGCCTAAAATTAATTAACAATTTTACGATGGTTGAATTCACAATGGGTTTATAATAAAACTGTTACATTAATCATCAAAACTAAACTTTATAATAATTTGTTACGTTTTGCCTCGAGGTTATATCGGTTATCGCGTTTGCCTACCGTGCAAAAGGCCTTACGATCGATTTCATGGATTCAATATTAGAGTAATAACCTAATAGAGTTGCCTATACGGAGAAAAACCATTCTATGATTATTGACCACGAAGTTAGCTACAGCAATAAAACGGGCCGTAAGTACTTGGGTTGAGAATAACAAGCGCAAACCGAAATCATCCAGTTCACGTTTGTTGTTAAACTAAAAATCAAACTAAAACCAAACCAATTTTTTTAAACGCTTTTGTTTTATGTATTAGAGAATTCAATTCAATTCATTTATTTGAAATAATACATACATTAAAAACTCTAGAAAATAAAATATTTTAGGACTCTGTTTTTATTACATTAAAACATACCAATTATATTTTCTGTAATAATTTGAACAAATGAATAGATAATTAGTAATAGAGTAATAGAGAATTTTTAATTGAGTTTTTTTTAACTTTATTTGTTAAATTAATATTTTCTTCCTACTTTATGTATATTTACGTTATTATTACAATATTCTGTAGCTTAAGAACAAGCAATTTTGTTTCTAATAAAGCTGCTATAGCTTCCTTGCGATTTTACTTGTCAGTTCGACCACATAAGCGAATATCGCACCCAACTGTACTAGCTGAATATCAGACATAGAATTAACATTCATTCACGATATTTTAAATAAGAGCACTTCACCTGTTTGTCTGAGAGAGCTCTTATAACCCCTATCACAACATATGCTAACTCTTCGTTGTAGTAACGAGAGAACCATTTCAATACCTATTCACCACTCTAATCGCCTTGCCTCCTCTTTCTCAGTAGTGGCTGCTCGGTTATGGAATAATCTACCCACTAATGTCCGAGACGTCACTTCTTCATTTATATTCAAATCAGGTATGAAATTTCACTACCTGAATATTTCAGTTTTTTCTTTCTCCTTCTTCTTTTCTTTCCTCCGTAATCCCTCCTCTTTTCATAGAATAGTGTAGATATTTAGTCAATTTTTATTTTTTTAAAAGTGTATAGTTATTCAATATTTTGTTTTATAGTGAAAATGTTATAACATACCGACAATATGTTCATATACAACAGATTTTCTCAAAAAACGCTTTGAGCCAGTCGAAAAAAATTGCCTTATGGTAAAGTGCCCGCCCTTAGGCATATGTATGTAAACTGTATATTTATGTATATAAAGTGTTTAAACAAAAAAAATAAATTGACTACCCACTTTATTTTGAATAACTTTAAATCAGTTCATTTTTTATACTTGCTTAATAAAGCAAATTGTACCTTCTATTTATTTGCCATTTAACGCATTTCGGCAATTGAAACTGAAACAAAACCCAGCCATCTAAACTGATTTATAACATAATATTTTTTTCGGTAGATAAATATTTTTATTCATAAATATTCCACATATTTCAATATTGGAGTCGTTTCCAACCAGTAAGCACTTAACTATGATAGAAAATGGAAGCAAATTGTAGTACAGCGGGGCTCGAACAGCGAAGCTTTAATCAGTACGTCCGTAACACAACCTCGGAACCACAACCTGGTTCACTTTATCTTAATTCCTATATCAATTGTTTCCTTTTGTTAAAATTATCTTCCTAAATTCATTAAAATTATTTACACCACTGAAATTCGGGATACATATTTTATTAGTTCGTTAGTATTTTATCAAATTCAGCACATTATACATTAACATACATCTCTTGTACATTTTGTCGGTTCAAAGGTTCAAGAGGTTAAAATAATTATAACTTTTATAATGCCTACATACTAAGAACATACCAGTCTTGTTTTCTACACTGGTTAATATTTTGTAATATCTTTTCCTAGAAATTTCAGAAGAAAATTAATAAAATACACTGGATAGATACATATGGAGGTATAAAATACAAAATTGAATTGTTCTGAAATTTTAAATTATTTTTCTTACAAATCTTTAAAAGAAAGTAAAAATTTCAACGGAGGACTGTGAAGTAAGGAACACGTTTTATGATGTCATCATTTCTCATTTACTCATTTTTATTATTAATGTTACATAGTAATGACGTCGATAGTTAGTACCCTATGAGATACCAGATACTTTTAAGTAAACAAAATGTAATTTTCATCACAAATGAATGTTTTTTTCTTTAATAGTATTTGGGGTAAATTAAGATGGATTAACTATTTTTTAACGTCATGTCTAATATGGCTGTGAACCTAATGATGTTGTAAATTTGTATACTATAGCTTATAGTTTACAGGAATTAGCTGGAGACTTTAGGAGAACCTTGCCTTAGTAACCCAATAGTTTTATCCTTGGATTATGTACGGAGTTTCGTAGTTGAAATATTAGTCCACATATTGGGTTCTCAGAATAATTCACCAGTTAAATTCAACAGAAGCGTCAAAGGAAAATACGTCGTGATACCTAATGATGTTTCAAAAATAATTTATTTCACTAAAAAAAATCAGTTTCAATTTCGCAATTCAAACAAAATAAATTGGAAAGTAATTATTTTAAAATGATTAATATTTTTGTTTAGATACTTTTTATTCTTATTTATTAATACGTGTAATATGAAAATAAATATATATACATATTATATTTGTGTAAACCTAGGAGTTATTTACATTTTATGTTTGCACCACAACAGGCCAGGAGGAACAATTACAGTGGTGAATTACATCACAGAACACCCAGGCTTGAGAAAAATCACATTAATTTTTTTGTGTTCTCTCCGGGAATCGAACCCGGAACCTTCCGTGTGTGAGTCAAGCATCTTGACCACTACACCACGGAGGCTGCCTTATAAACTTGTCAACTTATTCCGAGATATAAGCAATTATTAAATTTATATCTTATAATTATACGATAAAAAAAATGCATGACACCATAAAGAACCGTCAAAATATCTGTGGTTCGGATCCATAATGGCCAATATCGTAAATCGAAATATTACAGAAGAGTAATTATTTAGCCATTTTGTGGCCTTAAAATCAATTGTTTGACATTTTTGATAACAAATATCAATATAAAAAATATTACAACACATAAATGTGTGTATAAAACGGAGACAGTATAAATAAAATAATACTTTTGAACATCGAATTAACAATAAAACAAGTCGAATAAAATATTCGATCGAAATTCAATTGATAACTGACAATTTAACAATTCAATCTAAATTACCCCGTCAACATCAGATGATCAGGTGATTGATATGACACCCAATTAACTTTCTAAATTACACGTTCAGGTGCAAGATGGCGTATAATACATATAGGCATGAAAAAAAAACTTCCCCATCTGTATAGGGTGAATGTAAATTCAACCTATGTATGTATATAGTTAAAGGCTAATTTCATACCGGTCGCGGCCATACAAATTTACACGACACGATAAGCTTGCATGAATTTGTTTTTTAATTTATTGAAAGAATGTGGTTTTGAGCTTATTTTACTCAATGATATTTGTATTAATTACCATTTTTTGATGAAAAAGAAATCTACTAAACACACACACCACATTTCACACTATATTTCACATGCCACACTCCGCTCACCACGCTCCAAACAAATAAAACGACAATTTTTTTTTTCCACCGACCGGTTTCAAAGGTAAACAAGCTAAAAAAGATTTACCTAACTAATGTATTCTTTCCTATTTTATTGAATGCTGCCAATGAACAAATAAATCAAGTCTTTTTTTCATGAAAGAATGGTAATGTGATATGGATACGTTCGAAACACGACAGGAGTGGACTAAAGGTAATTATGTTTATTTGGATATTTATTTAGTTTTTTTGATAACAATTCCTAATTGTCTAATTCCAATATTTTATTTCCAAGATGAAGTACTTTTAATCCATCAACTTTATTGAAATAATGATTATTTTCCATCAGATGGTTTGCAAATTCAATTTTTTTATTATTATTTTGGAACCTTAAATGTTTTTTTACTGTAATATTAGAGTTTCTTTTTTTTCCAATGTAAATTAAATTGCAATAATTACAATTTAATTGGTACATGCCAGATTTATTATATTTATGGACTTTGTTTTTGTGCTTTTTTTAACAATGCTCCAAAATTATTAGTAGCGTAGAAGGCATGTTTACTGTTTGATGGTAAGGAATAAGATAATTGTTTGGAAAAATTGTCATTTATAAAAAGAATCCGCTTCCATTGTTGAGGTGGGTTTGCTTTATTTATTGTGGGAGTAGAATATAAATATTTATTTATAAGTTTGTATTTTTGTTTTTGATTTAATGTTTCAATTAAGTTTGCTTTATATAAATTTTTATTAGCAATCTGTTTTTAAATAATTATCATCTAGTGGAACGTTCATTGTATTATTGAATGAAATGCGGAATGTTTCAATTGCGGAAATTAGTGGTTAAAAACAAAATTGTTTTATTTATTATAATGAATAACCACAAAGTTAGTGCCTCAAAAATAACATTTATATGAACCAATAACTACACAAACATATATAATATCATCTGTATTCTCATTACATCGTGTTGTCTTTATGTATCGTCTTTTTAGAGTGATCTCGTAGAGGTTCGATTCGTTTTGAACTTTCGGCTACCGTTGCAGGAGATATTCTATCACATATATTAGCATAGTCCTGAAGGTGGCTCCAACAACAAAATCTACTCTACACAGAATCACCCAAAAAAGACTATTCATAAATATTGAAAACTGTGACCACAAAAATCTATGCACCAGTTCTTAAAAAAGGTCGTAATTTTAAATGAAATCACGTATAGCAGTCACTTTATTATTTTTTTGGAAACTGTGCAAATTTAGTATTGCACTGCAATATTTCATAGTCCCTAGACTGGTGCCTAAATCGTAAATCTCCTTTGCCTCCGTATACATTACAAGTAATAGCTGATACACTGAGATGCGGTATGCTAATGCAGTGCTTTGTGCACAATTGTAGTTCAGGTGAGGCAATTATGATGACGATGATCTTTAAAAAGAATTTGATCAATTTAACACTTCATTAACAGCTTTCGTGAAGGGCAAATCGAAAAATTCCAAACCCACTGTAATTTAGTTTTCGTCCAATTTAGATTATATTCAGTTTATCTTAGATAGTCGCTTTTCCTTTGTCACAAAGTTCAAACTATCTAGCTTTAATGGACATTTAGTGACATGTACGAAAAAACTTTCGTATTAACTTCTCGACGCTTCAATTAATTATAAAGTTCGATTTATTTTTTAATAAAAATGGCTACCGTTCGACAACGCGACGCGCGACGCTGCGTACATTGTAAAGATTTAAGTTAAATTCCAAAATGCTTATTTTGGACACTTTTAAATTTGCCGATTACAATTCTAACTGTGATGTTTATTTATTGTAAAATCGGATAAAATTATAGCAACTAAACGTGTACATACATACTGAGACTAGAAATAACTATTAACTACTTAATTATTGTCACTTGACAACTCAATATGGCGGATAAAATGCCTATGTTTTTTTTAATTCCATGTGGAACTCTTGGCATGAATGAGTACGATTTAATATAATTACGAGATTTACATAACTCGATGATAAACATAAATTTAAAAAATCTGGTCTGCAAGATATTATTGTCCCTCGACTGGCTCGTAAAGAGTAAGGCTAATCGTCTTGCCTCTATGTTTATTACAAATTATTGTAAATGCGCAGTGATTGAAGTACCATTGCAATGTCCTTTGCGTCAACAATGTTTGCAGATGCTTGATTGATTGATTTCCAAATGCTTGCAGACTGGCTGGATTTCCTCCCTAGGGATTTATTCATATTTAAACTTACTTCAACAGAGAGGGAAAACATTTATTTTTAAGAAAGGAATATGGAAGTCTAGGCATTTACAGGGCTTATGACCTGTCATTATCTGGTTTCAGTGGCCACTTTGCACACTTTGTAACATTCACATTAGGTGTCAATACACACCAATGACCAAAAGATATACATATTTGGTATAACTTTGACAAACTTCAAGGAGTAATTATTCTTTGTTTTTTTTTAATAATGATTGAGTTTTAAGTGTTCTAATTTATTTGTATACATATACTTTATTTTAAAACATTTTTATATTCTAAAATATATTATATTATATCTTTTAATCTACTTTTTTTTCTTTTACACGAAAGGTGTCTTTACACAAAAATATTTCTCAAAATTACAAATTTAAAATTATGTTTTATGCTACTAATAATGAGCAAAAAAATTTTTTTTATGGACAGTATTTTATAGACCTTTATTACTTTAAAAATGAAAAAAAATGAGATATTATTGTTAAAAACTGGAATGAAATGCAAACTTTTATTAATCTGTAGATTTAGTAAAATTCTTTAGTTTTATAAAAAATATACGCTTGTCTGCAGCCCCGAAGTTTCCAATAGAAGTAATCGGAAATCTAAATCCCAAATCCCATATGACGACAAAACAAACTTTTAGGACATATCGTTGGGCATAAATAAATTATGTATTTTAAGATTATACCCAAAGAAACTCTCTTTCCCATTACGAAAAACATTTTCTCCCTTAAAAATAGTGAGATTTATTCATATTATTTCCCACTGGGTTAACTCTTGGCACACTTTTGGTAAAAATATAGTCGCCATATTAAATTCCTTTAAAACTCCGTTGGCGACTGTAATAAATTATAAACATAATCGCGACATTTTGTTTATAATGTTTCACCAGGGTCTGGACGTAAACTAGGGTAAGGAAATATTATCATATTTTAATAACGATGTACAATTTATACATCACAACTAGATAGTATACAAAATAGATTCCTTAAACTTCTGGATCGTAAATCTCTTACATATTTTGACTCGTATGAGGACTCTTCTTCCTTTCATAGTTAAACTTCCCTTACTAAACGTAGAAGCATTTCTGATCTGTCTTTCCTCTTCAAAATTTTAAAAAAATTTATCGATAGTCCATATCTCTTGGAGCGTATTTCAACCAATTGTCCCGTAAAGTCAACACGACAAGTTCATTTTTTTATAATTCATTGCCCTAAAAAAATATGTTCAAAACTCGTTTACTTTTCGTAGCTGCTCCAAATTTAATTTACTTAGTTCCCATTTAGATATTTTTAATACAAAATTTTGTGACTTAAAAAAAAACTTTTTGAATCACTAAAATGAACTATTTGTCAGTGTAATAAGTTTATGTTCCTTTAAATATGTTTATTTTATTATGATATCAAAATTTTGAATTGGTCAACTATATTACGAAAATCCCTCTCCTCCACTCCTCTACTCTATTTCCTCATCCCTTAACCTTCTTCCGAGGTCTTTTTTTTTCTTCTCATGTCTTATATAATATGTTATTTTTCTCTTTACTTTTTAACATGTTCTCTCGTTATATTTGTGAAAAACTTTAACTGGATGTATGTACTATTTTTTATGTTTTGTATTCTTTCATTATAACTGTTGTTTTACCTTAATAAATAAAAATTAAAATAAATAACAGGTTTAAAAATTCTATTAGTGACTGTAACACTACTTTTACGAGTATGCAATGGTATCTAAGTAAAATTCGTCTCGACAACTCCTCCATTTGAATATTTCTGTACCTCAGAGGCAGACGGATGCAAATCCAAATGTCAAATGTGCAACCAAAGCCTAGAGAATCGACATTCTCTAGGTGATTTCTTATCATTTATAGCATTAATTTGTATGGTTACATACAAATGAATGCTATAAATTATATACACTGGTTCATTCATTATCAGACTTTTTTTTAATCAATGGACATGACCATAAACTGGATACGAAAATTGATATGTCATTTGATCAAATTCTGGATTTGCATCCGTCTGCCTCTGAGGTACAAATTTATATTGTGGCTTCTTGTCGGTAGTATCTACCTATTTACTTATTGAAAAAGTTTTGTTTTTGTTTAATTTATTTACATTTAGTTTTAAATTTAAAAATAACTAAATTAATAATAACTAACGAAACGATGGTGTTCTCCGACGGATGGAAAAAGATAAAGAGGTACTGAAGACTATAAAGAAAAGAAAACTTGAGTACTTTGGGCATGTGATGAGAGGCGAAAAACATAAAATTTTACAAGTCATTCTACAGGGAAAGATTGAAGGGAGACGCAGTGCAGGTAGAAGGCGCATCTCTTGGCTTAAAAACTTGCGCGACTGGTTCCATTGCAGCACTCAGTCCTTGTTCAGAGCAGCTGCCAATAAAGTAAGAATCGCAATGATGATTTCCAACCCCCATCGGGGAGAGGAACCATAAAAAGAAGAAGAATAAAAACTAAATATAATCGACAGTAAAAATACTATATCATTAACGTCACCTCCTTACTTTACGACCACGTAATGGTGCTTACGTAATATAAACAGTATAACAGTTCAGGTACTTGAATTATTCTAGTGTAAAATCAAAATCATCATCATTCCATGTCCGCTCCCTAGTCGGAGCATATGGTGTCCACAAAGAGCTTCCAGGCATCTCCGTCGGCTGCCAGCTCCTGTGCGTTCTCTCAAGTCAAGTTGGCGTCCCGTAGTTCTGACATAAACTGCGGACGACCATTCAGCAGCGGACGTCCAGGACATCGAGAACCTGATGCCTTGTAAAAGAGGCAAGCGTGGTTAAGGCTCTTAGGAGGCATCCGCAGTATATGCCCATTCGTATATTTCATTTTGTATGTATTTTTATTCTGTCTCCAGGCAGATTATGAATACTGTACTCTGTGTGAAATAGAACCAGAACTCTGTACAAGGGTTGTCGATGTCTTTCGAATAGCTCCCTTCTTTTAAATGTTCTCTGTTGTAATATTTTTATCTTGATAACTCCCCAGGAAGTTGAATCCTGTCATGTTTGCAAAATTTGGACACACTCAAAATATTTTTCATCGTTAATACGTTGAAATTAAAGTAAGAATGCAGTGCCCTTTTCACCTTCAGGTGCCGATAGGAGAATGATGATGATGACCAAAAGTAATCTGGAATACAAAGAGTCAAAAACAGCTTTCACTCTACTAAAAAACTGCTTTTCCCCGAGGAACCATAAAATGCTAGATAATTATTCGAGTCAGGTTCACAAGTTAAGCACGGATCATCTTTAACCTCCGGTTTTCAAACTAATCTAAGAAGGTTTTATGAGATAATTTGGAGCCCAGATTTTATTTTCTGTCTTAGAAAAGTTATTATATGTCGGGGCGTAAACTTTTTTAAAAATCAGGTTCAATTTACTCAATGAGAATACTACTGTCAAATACTCATTTAAATTTCAGAAATATGATTAAACATTGTTTAATTTGATGCTAACACTGAATAGTTAAAGTTTCAATATCTTATAATCTTGACAAATAAATCCTTTGTCTCAGGTAGCAAAATTAGCAGTTCTCAATGGAGTCCTGGTACCGACTCTTATGTATGTGAACGAAGTATGGAATTGGAAAACAAGGATGAAAGTATGGTGAATGCTGTTGAAACGAGATCTCTCAGACAATCGTGCGGTTAAACAATGCATGATATGTGCGAAAATGTCCAGATTTGTACATAATGTAAGGCTGAGATAAGCATTATCGACAAAATCAAGAAAGGAGTTCTGCGTTGGTTCGGACACGTTGAACGAATGAACAGCGAAAGAACAGATTTTAAGCCTTTGGGTTTTACGATGCGAATGTTGATGGAAACAGAAAACGCACAAGACCGAGATGACATGGCCGAATTTAACAAATACTTGAGGATGGACACGTCTAAAATCTGAATAATCGGCGGGCATGCATGAGTAGATGTACGAATGTAGTAAAAACGAGATCTATGTGCAAAGACAGAGTAATATGGCGTTACATACTATCTTCCTACCATTACGGGGAAACGGCGTAATATTTTGTTTGTTTGTTAAAATCTTAAATGAAAATTAAAGTTTTGGACGAAGGGTTCAAACCAGAAGTTTAGCCTATGTGGTTTTATTAGTTTTGACGTGTTTATGATTAATTGCGTGGTTCTTAAAACCATTTAGGCTAAAGGATTGCGCCAATAAATGCTTGCGGTTTAAATATTTTTGCTATAACAAGTGTAAGATGTGTTTTGAAGCTGCCCGGTTGAGTTTCGATAAAAATAGGCCCCCCGATATTTAAAAATATAATATATTCGTAAATACCGATTAGGTCATTAGGACAGAACACGCTACCGTATTCCTTCCTTGTGCCTCGGGCGTAGAATCGGACTATACGTAGGTATCTAATTGTTTAAACATACGGAAATTCATACCTACAAAGAGGGAAAGCATTTAAAAATTATCAACAATATTTTGAGTTTGTCCAAATTTTTGTAGACAAGGACTGAATTCAACTCCCTGTCGAGCTGTTAACATAATGCGTAAAAGTAGCCACTTAAACCAGCCAATGACGGGTCATAAGCCTTGTAGATGCCTAGACTTATATTATACCTTCTTTAAAATGTTCTTCATCTCTGTTGTAATATGTTAATTAAAAAAATATCTTAATGAATTTTTTTTTTTGCAAAAGTTAACCCCTATAATACAAATATATGTATCGGCATCAAAATTATTTCCCTACCCGCACCTAGAAATGCATAGGGTACTAAATTCGTACTACGATTGCACCGGATACGGTGATATAAATATGTTTTATTTCATAGAAGAAAGGGTGATCAATTTTACAAAATATCTTTATTTAATATTTTATGTCAACTTTCCCCGGAATCGAATCCGGGACCTCAAGCCTGGTAAGCAAACACGCCAACCACTAGACTGCGACTACGGAATCGTTCCAATACTCAAGGCACTCTCTTCATACCCATCCACAATTCCTCTTTCTTCTCCAACTCATATAGTGTCTATGCGGGTCGACTGTGGAATCATCTCCCATCCACCATCAAAGATGTTACTACATTATCTCTGTTTAAATCACGTCTGAAGAAACATCTCCTTTCTCTTCCTTAATCTCTCCTACTTTCCTCTTTCTTTTTTTCCTTTTTCCCATTGAGTAATAGTTTTGATTTAAGGTAATTTATAAACAAATACGTTTATTTCTATTTTTATATATCTTTAGCTTTTTGATCTTTATTTTCTATTGAATATATTCTCTTAGATAAATTATAAAAATAAAACTTTTATTTTATTTGTTGGTTGGAAGAAATTGCCATTTGGCAATAAGCCCGCCAACGTACAAATAACATTATGTACAAAAAGTTAAATAAATAAATACGGAACAGACTTATCTCCACACGATTTTCCTTATAGCAATAAGAGTGGCCGTCGAGCCGAAAACTCTTGTCCAGGGTTTTGGTCTGGTCTATTCCTCACCCAGGTTTACTCAACTGCATAATTACATAAAGTACATACGAAAATATCGTATTTTATCTGAATATATTCGTCAGTGTTTATTTTGCATGTTCTCTACCAGGGCACCGATTACAATGGAAAGTTAACATTTAGCATCAATTTTATCCACAAAGTAAAATTAAGTTTTCTGTATGAAAAGCAGAATATGCACACATTTTTTCTTTTAAACATGTTCAATTATGGTTTACCGACGAAGATACTTTAAATCAGTGATCGCCACACGGTAGCTCGTGAGCTATCGATAGCTTGCCGAGGCTTTTTCGGTGGCTCGCATAGGATATTAAATTTGCTTAGTAAATGTTATCATTGAACTCCGAAAATAAATAAAAAATGTGCTAAATTCCAACGAAATGCTTAAAAGGTTGCTGTCAACGTTTCCACGTGAAGGTTGTTAAGAGTAAATATAGGAACAGACTCACAGATTTACATTTTGATAATTGCATTCGGATGGGAGTGACAAGGTAGTCACCGAGAATTTTTTTTTAAATGTGGAGGAAAGTGAATGCCATTCTTTTGACTAATTATTTTTACTCTTTATTTTTATTTTTATGTTAATTTTTAATCACACCTATTCTCAATTATTATTTTATAATATATATTTAAAGTACGCATTTTATGTTTTATTGTTTATTTGATGTTCTAATTTATGTAAACTAATATAAAAATAGTATGTATGGTACGATAATAGTCGATGATAAAAAACTATTAAGGAGGGAATTTGTATTGGTAGCTCACCAGACAAGTTTAATTTCTGCGAGTAGCTCTCATCCTTATTGAGTTTGGAGACCACTGCTTTAAATGTTCATGCAAATACTCATTTTCATACACAAATATCGGTTGTTCTTTATAGACACTCGAGGATAACTCTGTTAACTTCCCATTCTAATCGGGGCCCTGGGGTAGTATTCTGAACGCAAAAGCGAGTCTAGAAAAAGCTTTTTTAACGCGTATTTACGTACTAAATAGACCCTAACGGAGCGATCTCTTCGCGCGTAATTCCGTTAAGAATACCAGCCCTGATAGTACATCAAATATATTTATTCTACCTTTGAGCAAATGTTGAAGGGATCTGATGTGACCAGGTTTAGTATTTTACAATAAGTTACCAACTTAACAAAATGCTTTGTGAATGACCTACAGAATATTCAAACTTGACACTGGCTACAAACACCCCAGTTAAGGGTGAAAAAAGCCAAACAAAAACTAAGAAGAAGAAGACCCACAGAATGTGATTGCAATCGATTTTCAAACTTTCTATGAAAACGAATTAACGACCACAAGACGAATAAATGTTTCTAATTTGTTTACATCTTCAAATCTCTCATCTCCGGTGTTTCAATATTTTCTAACATCTGCGTAACTTGTTTCTTTGAAGTTTTTCGTAAATAATCCCGCTAGCACGCATCAAACGCGTTGGTTCAGATCATTTCACAGGCTAACGTGTATGTACTTTATACAAATAATAATATTAATATCAACGACTGATAAACGAGCCGCTAAAATTAATTTTAGTTTTTTAAAACCACATGATTTGCTTCGATTTATGTGTGTTGTTTTATTAATTGACAATTCGACACAGTTTTTTTAGAAATAACCCGCTAATCTTCTATTAAAGAGAGTGTTTTACCGCCAGTTTGACACACTGCCTAAAACTAATAGAAAGACTTTTATTTAATAGTTTATACCAACATTTTTTTATATTCAAGAACTATTATTTTTCTCATGTCACCTCTAGAGACGATTTGAGTAAGAGCCAGTTGAAAATGGTTTAGATTAATGTTTTAGAAAATGGTTTAGAGTTAAATATTTGTTACGTTTTCGACAAAACGGACAAAATTTGTGTTACAAGAAAAAAATAAAACAACTTTTATTGACGAACCCGAAACAATTATTTAAATTAACTTTAAATGATGAGGTTTGGTGCAACGGTACATTTTTTTTTTTTTTCCTTTACGCAATAAAAATTAGAGAATTTAATTGTACGGCGAATTTCCCTATTAATGCATGAAAAAAATAATGTAAATGAACTCCTTCGAATTACGGCACAAGTCCTTCAGAATCAAACAATTATATAGTATTGTGACAGATTTCTGGTTTCCGAGAAGCGAATTCACTGATTAACAGAACTAACCCACTTGAACTTATGACGTCACTGGCGGAATAATTTCAAATTTATAAAACCTTCAAAAATCATATCACGATACATAAAAATATATATTTTACTAAAATAAGCTTAGTTTGGAAAGTTTATCAACAAATAAAAAAATATTAAAAAAAACACTGAACTCCTTTCTTGTGCAACCCAATATTCTTATTTATAGGTTAGAAATTGATCATGTTTATTACCGATTTTCAGATAAAAAATATTTAATTAATCAACGTTTGAACTTACTCAAGTACATAAACTATTTCACATACTGAAAAATAACATTATTATACATGGTAGATCTATTCAATTTTTTATCATTTTTCTATTTCAATTTATGGCAGCTGTGTATTTGTCATATTTATTTAAGTTGTAAGTTGTAAGTGTAAGTGTGCCTTTTTAAAAAATGATTCAATTTTTTGTATTATATTATTTGCACATTGATGGACTGCAAATGGCTTTTTATTCCAAAGAACCAATAAAATAAAAGGTGTTATTAAATGTTTAGTTTTATAACCTAGGTGATAGTTAAAAAAGGCAAAATAAAATAGCTACTGAAAATTAAACTCGTGATATGTGTATATAAATTAATATGGATGCAGATTTTTTTTGCTCTCTTGATATATAAAGTATAGTTTAACTAGCAGTACAATGAAATAAACAGTGAAAAAATATTTTTTAATTCCCGTAATATTAATGATACTAAACTCTTATCTTTTGTGTTAATGAGAAATATCATTGTTTGTTTGTTTAAATACTATCAAACTAAGCAAATTATATAAAAAATATTTTTATGTATCATAATTCTAAACTCTAAACTTTATGCCCTTGGCATTAGAGACCCGTTCCTGTCGTTTCTTAAATCCTATCTCTCCCTAAGAAAACAAAGTGTCATGATTGATACTTTCAACTCAAATAATTTGATGGTTACATCAGTTGTACCGCAAGGTGCTCATTTAGTCCCCCTTCTTTTTAATTTATTTGTTAATAAAGTTGTCAATGCATTATTCTCTACCACAAATTTTGGCTTTTTGCTGACGATAATTCTTTAAGTAATTTTAAATGTTAGTGATTGTCTTGCTCTACAAGATGATAATAATTTTTTTCATGACTGGTGCAAAATAAATAACCCTGAATTAAATATCAATAAATGCAAAATAATTTCTTACCGTAAACTTTAAAAAAATATTACCTTTGATTATAAACTTAATGACCAAATTATTTCCGTTGTAACTTCAAAAAGAGATCTCGGGATGATTCTAGACAGCAATCGAAATTTTAATGAACACATTGACTATACCATTAACAAATCTCTTAAATTCTTTGGATTTGTTGATAGAGCTACTTCCGATTTTGAAAATATATTAACTTAACTGCTCATTGGTTCGTCCCATTCTTGAATACGCCTCCGAAATATGGTCTCCTTAATATGTTACTTATATAAATCGCATCGAATCAGTTCAGCATAAATTTATAAGAAAAATTGCGTTCAAACTAGGAATCACAAGAGATCACTATAACTATACTGACATGGAACTTTTCCTGAATATATCCAGTCTCTCACAACGTTGATTTAATTCAGATTTAATTTGCATGTTTAAGATACTAAATAGTTTATTTGATGTCCCGACTATTCTCCAACAAATATCTCTTAATGTTCCTTCACGTAGACTCAGAAATAATTAAATTCTGTTCCTCGGTCATCATAAGACTAATTATGGTTTCCATGCGCCTCTACCCAGAATTATTAGATTTGTAAATGAAAATCAAGATCTAAATTGTTTTGATTGTCAATTGAGTTTTTTTTACAAATAGGCTGAAGAAACATTCTCAATAAATTGACTGTATATTTGTAGAATTAACCTGGATTCCATAATGCCTGTCTAATGTATTAACTTGTCTTTGCTTTTCTTTGTTGTTTTCCTTCTATTTTTTGTTACTCTTTTATTACTGTTTTTCGTTATATAATTTGTTTGAATTTGACATAGTCCGTTAATTTGTTAAATAAACAAATAAATAAAATAATTATCAGCTCTGTAATTTTGGTAGTTTTGTAATGTTGAACTTACTTTCCGTAAACCAGAAATTTATCACAACACTATCATTGGTTGATTGAGAAGAAATTGTAACGTAATTTAAAGGAGTTCATTTTTATTAATTGTTTCGTGCATTTCATAGAAACTTCCCTGTACAATTAAATGCTCTAATTTTTATTGGGCATAATGTTTTTTTTTTGTATCAAATTTTTCGTAGTTCTGAATTTTCTCTTTGCCACAAGGATTTGCAGTACCAATTTCAAAATATAAGAACAGTTTATCACCATTACTATTTTCCCTGTTTATCAATCCGATAGCAAAATGTCTCAATTGTTCATATCATCTCTATGCAGATGATTTACAACTATATCTTCATTGCAGACCAGAAAGCACCAGCGAAGCAATTAAATTGATGTCGTATACACTAAATTGCGTGCGAATATGGAGAGAAGAGAATGGTTTACTTATAAACCCATCTAAAACACAAAGTATGTTTGCGGGTAGTCAAAAATTGCTTAGTAAGTAAGACGCATCTTTACTTAATCCTCTTAATGTCAATGGTACTAATATTCAATACAGGAAATCCGTAAAATATCTAGGAGTACTAATGGATGAACATCTCTGCTGGCGAGCTCATACTAACGAATTAGGCCGCAAAATATTTGTCAGTCTACACTCACTTAGACGGTTGCAAAAATACTTGCCCATTAACACTATATGCACTCTGGTACAAGCATTACTACTACCCATTCTAGATTACGCTGGTGTTTCCATGACTGATTTAAGCTGTAAGCAACTCGATAAACTTGAACGACTTCAAAATACATGCATAAGGTATATTTTTGTTCTTAGGAAATATGACCACATTTCTAATTATCGTAAGCAACTGAAATGGCTCAAAATTAAATAGCGGAGAGACTATCACTCCCTTTTACTTCTGTTCAATGTACTTCATCGTCCTAACGCTCCTATATACCTGCGTGAAAAATTTCAACGCTTATCAGTTCATGGTTTACTTCTTCGTTTTTATTCTCAAAACACTCTCTTAATACCCATAAACAATTCCTCTTTCTTCTCTAACTCATATAGTGTCCATGCCGCTCGACTGTGGAATCATCTCCCATCCACCATCAAAGATGTTACTACATTATCTCTGTTTAAATCACGTCTGAAGAAACATCTCCTTTTTCTTTCTTAATCTCTCCTCCTTTCTTCTTTCCTCTTTTTTCCTTTTTCCCATTGAGTAATGGTATTGATTTAAGGTTATTTATACACAAATACATTTATTTCTATTGTTAAATATCTTCAGTTTTTTTTTATCTTTATTTTCTATTGAATATGTATTAAATTGAACAATAAAAAAAAATGTTATTTGATTGGTTGGTTGGAAGAAATTGCCATTTGGGAATAAGCCTGCCAATGTACAATTAACATTTTGTACAAAAAATAAACAGTGGATAGGAGTGAATTAAAAAATAATTTTAAATTTGCATTTTGAATATATAGTATTTCTTTAATCGATCCAGAAAAAATAATGAATGCGGGCAACAAAATGAACGGAGCACTAAGCACAGTATTTTTTAATAAAAATATGTCAATAGAAGCTAAACTGGCAGTGCACAACGGAGTTTTAGTCCCAACACTTATGTATGGAAGTGAAACATGGAACTGGCAGAGGAAGGATGAAAGCCGAGTGAACGCGGTTGAAATGCGATCTCTTAGACGAATGTGTGGGAAATCAATGTATGACAGGGTTACGAATGATGAAATCAGGCGAGAGTGTAAATCTGAGACAAGTATAATTGATAAGATTAAGAAAGGGTCTCTGAGGTGGTTTGGTCACGTAGAACGAATGGACAACGAAAGAATGGTAAAACAAGTATATATGGCGAAAATGAACGGCAACGTTAGACGAGGACGACCAAGGAAGACGTGGTCAGACAAACCAAAATCTTAAGTCTGGTCATGTCAAAAGCAGACAGAACCGAGGGGCATGTATGACAAGATGTATGAATGTGGAAGAGGCTAGGATTGTATGCCAGGATAGACGTGTGTGGTATAAAAGTATCATGATTTGTATTCTGTTTTTGTACATAATAATTGTTAAAAATAACAGTGCTAAAACGTCTATAAATGAAAATTGTTTTCCCATAACTCTTTGGGAATAATATATAAAATTATGCACTAGTATATTTTTTTAATTAATGAAAATATATGCCAATTTTGATTTGATCCCTCGGGGATTAAACCCAGTTCATGTCTACAAACATATGGAAATTTGAAAAATAAGGTTTTTGTAAAAAAACATTTACATATTTTTTAAAAATAAATAATCATGTGTTGTACCCAGTTGTACCATAAAACAATGATCCGAAAAGTTAGTGCTACAAATATCCAAAATACTCTGCATAAAATGTGTTGATTTATCGTCCTCCGTACCTGATTCTTGGGGTGACTATATGACAAGAGGTCCTCAGTTAATTTATGCAGTGGAGAATGGCTAGGGGAATAGGAAAACAAAGGGATTGTTTATATATGGGACATGACATGTTAGGATTTCAAATAAGTCAACAGCCAATCCAGGCTCTAAGCTTTAATGACCGCTATGTCCGTAATGACTAGGATTATTGAAGCCAGCCTTTGTTCACCATATTTCATCCAAAAGTGAGTCATGAAAACAATTTTTAGTGCATTTTTTGAAAATTAATTAATAAATGGATTGCTAAAAAGACTAGACAAGAAGCTAAGGAATATGTTTCATATATAAGAATATAATTTCAGTTTCTTGAAAGTCCATCTTCGTTTTAATGATTTAAGTATGATTTTTCATCTTTTTTTTCCTTTTTTTGAATTTCTACACACAATTGATGTAAAAGAATGTACAATTATAAATAAAATAAATAATACCCTGACACTCCGAAAAGTGCCTGTGGGCCAGTGGAGTGGCTACATCCATATGTAAAAATAAAATTGTATTGAATGTACCGTACCGTACCTATTGTATAAATATTTTTGTAAACCATGTATTTTTATTTTATATTGGATTAAATAAATAAATAAAAAATATTAGATAAATAAAAAAAAACATGTATCCCAATGTAAATCTTATATTTGTTTCAAAACCGTACATGATAAATAACCATGAAAATTACATCGTCCGCGAAGATTTTTTTCGATATTATTTTTCATCTGTTGAACAATGAAGAAGTATTTATAGAATATCAAACTAAGACAATTTGTTTTCATTTTTAAGTATGGCATTATCACCGCTACGATTTTTATACGTTTTGTAATTACGTGTGTATGTAATTGATGAGCTGTCCTGATTGGTCGGTTGGATCATTGGTTGATTTGGAAAAAATGCGACTTCGTTTAAAGTTGTTGACTTATTTTTACCGCGTGTAAAAAAACGGTTTTTATATACAATTTTCCGTAGTACTGAACTCCTCAATTTATGTTTTTTTTCCTTAGAGTTAGACCATTAAAAAAAATGTTAGGATAAAATTATAAATTGTAATTTACATACCGTAATATTTGTCTCAAATGAGACATTTACGTGAACAACATTATAGTAACAATAAATACTTACTTTAAATTGTTCTGTTTGTGTTTTTATGTTATTCTTATATGTTCAATAGAAACGATGGCCCCTATTACAATGGTAGTTATCTTCCATTGTTCTTCAATGAAAATCCATTTTCTTGTTTTTAAAATTTAATATTTATTTTTAAAATTATGAAACGTGTTTAATTTCAGGTCAATGGCGAAGATTTCTAAAATTTTTGTACAAATAAGACATGTTACCTACTGTATTGTATAGGACTCGTCGCACATTATTCATTCGATGTGTATCAGTTAAATTTAAAAAATAAAATGCTTTTTTTTTTTTCAGAATACGGTTTTGAAATTTAACATAATTAAAAAAAAAAAAAAAACAATTTATATCATTTCGTCATTTGAATTTTAACAAAAAGGTTTCTAACTTTTTACTAAGCTCTTTATTGTACCATTTTGAATACAATTTACAGGTTTTAAGCAAATATATTATTTTCATACTTACGCACCCATACACACGCACCCTCTCCCTCTTTCATTCCCACACGCACATGTATCCTCTCTCTCATTCATTCACGCATACACACATTCACATACACATGAATACAAACGTGACACAAATACAATTACTGAACTTCTTTTCTTATATATTATGTGTCATTATATTTACTGTGGATTTTTTTAATTGGCTTTAGTATTGTTAAGATTTATCTAATTATTTTGTTTATGTAATAGCTGTAAGAATCCCAAATAAAATGAAATAAAATAAAATAAAATAAAATGTTTGAACAAAAAAATATTTTACTTTATAGGCAATTGATGATAACTTTGTTAACTTCTTATTTTGATCGGGCCCTATAGCTACACCATGAAATAATGAGATAAACCGAACCTTCTTAATATAGGTTGTGGTTTCTTAAATGTCATGGACTCACAGACCTTAAGGGTCTGGACACATTACCACGGCGCGGCGCCGTGCCACGGTACGGTGCCGTGCCACGGTACGGTGCCGTGTACGGTGCGCCGCGCCGGCTCACGGCGCGTCTGCTAGGCAGTTGATGTTTCTCAAATTACTCAAAATAGTATTACGGCTGAGCGGGTGCGGTGCGCCTTGAGCCGGCGCGGCGCACCGCACACGGCCCCGTACCGCGGCACGGCGCCGCGCCGTGGTGATGTGTCCAGACCCTAAAGTTCGAGGTTTAAACAACACTATACCACAACTTGTTTACTATTCTCAGTGCGGTTATTTTCGACTAACTACAAAACTTTTAAAAATCTTTCTTAGGTATTGCACCCATTAATATAATAATAAATACTAATTATTAGATATTTTATTTCTACATGTTTAATGTTTATCGCAGGAGGGTAAACTGGCAATTCACAATGGAGTTCTAGTGCCAACTCTAATGTATGGGAGCGAAGTATGGCATTGGAAAAATGATGATGAAAGTAGGTGAAATGCTGTCGAAATGCGATCCCTCAGGCAAATGTGAGGTAAAACGTTTTCTTATAGGTGCACAAATGTCGAGATGCGTGAACTGTGTAAGGCTGAGATATGCATTATCGAAAGAACCAAGAAAGGGTGCTGCGTTGGATTGGACATGTAGAGTGAATGGACAACGAAAGAACGGCTAAAAGGAACTACGATGCGAATGTTGATGGGTGCAGAAAACGAGAAAGGCCGAGAAAGACATAGCACGATCAAGTTTATCAAATACTTGAAGATGGACATGTGAAAAGTAGGAATAATCGGAGTGCGTGCATGAGAAGATGTATGAATGTAGAGGAAGCGAGGTCTGTATGCAAAGATAAAGTGATATAGTGTTCTATCCCCTCTGCCTACTCCTACAGAGAAACGGCGTGATGGTTTGTTTGTTTGTTATACAATATTATTATTCTAGAAATCTGAAAAATTCTTATCCGTCAAGGCTTTATTATGGTCTAAACTAGTTTTTCAACCAGCGTCTAATCCGAATACTAAAATAAAATAGGAGCGTGTATAGAGTATAGTATTAGGTACACAGTGTGTAAAGTGGCCACTTAAACCAGCCAATGACAGGTCATAAGCCCTGTAGATGCCTAGACTTATATATTACCTTCTCTAAAATGTTCTTCATCTCTGTTGTAATATGTTAATATTAGGTTCACTAGTGTAGATTGGATAGTTCTACTAAAACGCATAAAGAATTACGAAATAAGAACTTTAGGTTACAATATACATAGGATATTAAACATGCTCCCTTTAAAATAAAATATAAAATAATATTTTATTCAGCCTTATGCTGGAGTCATTAATCTTATGAATCGTATGCGACTTACGTAAATTGACGAGCAACAGTATTTTTTCCATCCGAGTGAAGTCGATCAAAAACTAGTTAAATGTATCTCAAATTCCCCAAAGCACGCGACACTGACAATCGAATGCGACATTGTACCTTTAGCTGTCAAACTTTCTTGGTATAAAACGCTCGCCATTCATATTTTAATCACGCGCATTTCAATTTCATTTTAACCAGTATAAATTAAAATTAACAACAGTGAAGAGAGTTATGATATTGGCGTGTCAAAAAATATGCAAATAATATATATTAAATTATTTTCAATCAATTAAGATTTTCAAATAATTTTATCGATGTCAAAATACATATTTGAATACCTGAACGTATATTATATAAATAAAAAAGCTAATCAACTGCATTAAACGAATAGGTATTACATATTTCGTAATACAAGTACATAACAATATGCGTTAAATCGAGCCAACAATAATGTAAAGGTTGCTGTGTAAAACATTTTCTTTTGTCATAAAAAAAGTTTGACTAGAAACAATATATTATTGCGGAATAAAATTGAAGTTTTAAAGTGACGCATAAGCCATACATAAATACGTATTTCCAAGTGTTGCCACTTTTTCATTCGCTTTATAATTAAATGGTCGAAGAATGTCAAGAATACCAATTTGACAAAGCAATCAAGATGACTACTTGACTATTGTCGAGTGGTCATGTCGTAAGCCGTGACATTATGTGTATTCCAGTATATGGCCCCAGGCACAAAAGAGAGGCGTATGCTGAAGACTAGACTTTTAAAACGTGCTTTTTTCATTACGTTTTTAGTTTTCATTTAATTTTTTATTTGGGTCGTCTTGTTTTTAATTTCTCCTCTTTGAAAGTAGTCGTCGCTAGATTGTGGAATAATGTACCCACTAGACTTCCAGTAGACTTTATTTCCATTTAAAATAAAATGTATACCCACACACAGGCAATGCCTTTGAGGGATTTTTGGGTTAATGTAACAGCGTTTTTATTTTTTACTTATTGTAAAATGCAAAGAAAAAAATTATTGAATAAAAAAAAAATTAATGTCAAAGACGCCCCCTTGTTTATTGACCTTCAAATCTAGATTGAAATGTCACTACATAAAGGTTTTTTTTATATCTCCTTCTTATTTTCTTCCCATCCCCTATCCTCTGCGTATGGTGTAGTTTGTTTTTTTTTTTTCGAAATTAGTATAAAATTAATAAATTCTATTATATTATATATCCAAGAATATGTCCATGTACTTCTTATTTTATTTATTTATTAATTTACACGCCCTACGGGCTTTTACATATTAGAAATTACATTCAAGTGCAGCAGTGAAACATAAGTGTGTAAATTTAATTAAAATTAAATATAACATAAGAAAAACTAAAAGATACAGTAATAAGTAAAAAGAAGGAAATGTACCAACATAGGTATAGGGTACATAGAGAAATATTTAATAAATGTACATATGAAAACATACACACATACATATACATAAATATAAGTTTATACATTATTATAGAGATACATGAGAAAAAAAAATAGTAAATAAATAACAATATTAAGAAATTTTATACAGATTAATTTATGACCTTTTGAATACTTAACCTATATTTATATAAAGACAGACGAAATATATCAACTTCACCATACTCGTTACCTAGCCGGTGTAGTCTTTTCTCAAACTAAATGGTTTGGGTAGGTAGGAAAAAATTGCCCAGAAGCAATATGCCTGCCCTTACATGCATATAAAATCTATATGTATATAATGTGTTAAATAAATATCTAGTTGTATTTTACCATAGTAATTGGATGTTTTTATTGTTTTGGAATAAGGAGATATAATAATTTGTACATAATGTAATATATTATCATAAGATCATAGTTATAAGCACCTACTGACGAAAAGCATTAATGCAATTAAATTGGACTTGAACTCGAGTAAAGGGTATTTAATTATTGTTGGAATAAAGCTATTGTTTAAAAATTAATAAACCAACATTTTCAGAATTCTATAGACACTAATTAAAGAAAAGCCCACTTAGCTGTGGTACCAGCCCATTATTTGATAAAATTAAATAATAGCAATTATTGTTAACCTTTTGGTTATTCCAAACATTAATTTAAGTGTTTTGTTACAAACTTTATTACTTTTCAAGGAACGCGTCTACTTTCTTGACAATACTAATGAGTGGAATTATCCGTCATAAAGGGGTGAACCCTTAAAGCGACGAAGTTTATATTATTATAACGATTCACTAATTGCATTCATTATTTGCCTTGAATGAATTAATTAATTATAATAACTATGATACCTACAATCTACAAAACCTACCCTTCGTATATCTTTCTTTATTTTGTAAACCACAATGTTTAAACAGTGCTTTATTTATGTTTTTTTTGTATTGTTTACTTTTTAGTACGAACGCAAAACAAATTATTTACTATGCTCATTGCTTGGTTTTTGTAAATTTATTGATAAAATTTTACATTGCCATAATTCGACTAGTCCATGCACTTTGTAGCTACAAGGGGATTGGTAATCTTTCTGTACTTTAATTTTATAACTAGGGTCTAGAAGTTCAACAGTCCATGCGCACAGTAGCTGTAAGACTTGTTATAATATAACTCTTATTTTAAGAATGAGTTTTTTTTCGTTTTATTTTTTACTTTAATATCATTCAAACACTAAACTTCATCGTCAAATTAAAATATAATGTAAATGGGGACTATATTACTTTTCGTCCATGCGCTCTGTAGCTGCAAGGCGTGCTGTAATATTAGCTCCTATCTGTTATAATTTGAATATATCATAGTTGGAAACAAGGATTAAGAATCCTAATCGCCCATGCGCTCTGTAGCTGCAAGACGTGCTAGGATATTTATTCAATGTACAGCGCGTTTTAGGTGATTTTCACAAAAATAGCGCCACATAAATGATTCCAGTATCCAACTTTAAATCAATCTGCTGTGTCATGATCAACTATTTTTAAACATTTTTTTTTGTTTGTTAGGGATATCAACAGTAACACGAGTTAAAAATATAATAAAACCAGTAACAAACATCCACAGAAACGCATGAAAAGATAAATCAGTTATAATATTATGAAAAGGTGGGTGGACATGTGTGTAAAATTATATACAAAATGATTTCATTATCCGTACATATTTTGAGCTTATTTTTACTCATCCCGCATCAACAAAAGTTTCAGCTCTTTATCATCATCATCATCACTTCCTTTTCACACCCCTTGGTGCATAGGGCACTACATTGGTAAACCAAATGCAGCGTATTTCGGTCATCTCTTATATGAATGTAAAGTGGCCAGTCTTATGCCTCAGTAGCCAGTCAAGGATAAATGAAATACAAAATTGCCATGAATGATCAAGCCTGACTCCAGGCATGGATCATTTGTAGACAGTCTCCCTCCATCTGGGACGGTCTTGAGGCTCTTCTGTATTCATTCGTCGGTGATAATTCTGATATGTCAGTGACCAAGCCGCTTCATCTTGTCGGTTGACGTCCACTCGACCTTGTCCCTCCGACACTTCCCAGGAGGATGGTTTCACTACTACTTACTACTTCAAACTATCGGAGTTACCCTTGGAAATATGTCCAAAATACTGCAGGATTCTTTTCTCGCACATGGGTGTAAGTCTTTCTCTTATATGTGGATCCTGGAGTATAGTGGTACAACATTAATTATTCTGCCTATATGTGAACATCCATACTTGCTAATTTATGTTACATAGTGTATAAAGTGATCACTCGAACCAGCCAATGATAAATCATTTTCTTTAAATAAACGATTCTCCTCTTGCATAAACATTTACTTATATTAAATATTCGTTACTTGTACATTATGATATTTAATTTTCTCGTTTTAATTAATATCGTATTTGTTCCTGTAAAAAGCTTTTCCGCTGTATATTCAAATAAATATACGTTTTACAAAAACGTGGAAATGTTAAAAGCATCCCCTGATCAAATAACATGAAAACACTTACAAATGTATGAGTATACCAACTTCTATTGCGCATACTAAAATCGTCAAGCATTTGATTAATTCTAAAGAATCTCGCTTGCATAAATTATTTTTATTTTAATATAAATTTTATATTTGAAGCATTAACTTTGGAATTTATTGGGTCCACGTGTAGTATTAAGTTAACACGATACAAATAAAATAGGAAATAATTCATTAGTTACGTAAACCTTGACGAAGAAGCTTGTTTGCTTTGAAACCGGTCGGAAAAAAAAAATTGGTTAAAAACAAAATTGATTTATTTATTTTATTTTTTATTCATTTGGTATTTCAAAGGTATCATAGGGCACTTAATTGGTACACTAATGCACATCTTTATCATGTTTGTTAGATGAAGGTTTGATGATCATTGATCAGTATAAAGTCTTTAGGGAATTTATCATTTAATAACATATATTTTGCGCTGGGATATTCTATTTCGGAAAAAACGTCATTTTTAGCTCGTTTTAGCAAACAAGTTTTAGCTCGTTTACATAAAAACAAAAAGAATTAAACGTATTTTATTCATTTATTTGCTTTATTGCGTCAACTTTTTTAGCATGTACTGATATACTATTATAGAAAAATATTTATGTGGATTAGGGACTAATAAAATACTACATTGTATTCAGGAGAAATTAGTTAATTGATTTGTTTCGTCGTTTAAAAACAATGATTTTTCCGATATAAAGATACATTTTTCAGAATAAAAAGTGGCCTGTATCGATTACCGGTCTTTCGACTTTCACTATCCAAAAAACGATAATACATTAGTCTATGGCGATGAGCATCAGTATTCTGTATCAATATCAATTCGTTTTTCTACTTCGAATTTTCCCGAGGGAGTGATAATTTTTTGAGAATTAAAAATAGCCCATGATAAATTTAGGCTTTTCGGCTATCGTTTTGCAAAATACTACGTCAATCGGTTCTTACGTTGCGACATGAAAGAAGAATTCATTTTTTCTCTGAGATTTTTTCCGAAGGATATTTATTTATTGTTATTTGGACATTATTATGATATTATATTTTTTTCGGGATGAAAAGTAGCCTATAATACATATCGGTTCTCTGGCTATTCCTATGCAAATCAAGTTGATATGTTGCTCCCTTGCGACGTGAATGAAATACAAACAAACAGACAAACACACTTACTCGTTTATAATCTTTATATGGATTTTAAAAAAATAGCAATTTATAAAAATTTACACGTTCTGGAAAAAACCCCAAATTCCACTTTGAATAATCCAGTCGCGTCGCGTCAGTTTGAATGAATTTAATAAAGTATAAAAAACTTTTGAACTGAACACTAAAATGATGGTTGTTAAAATATGGACAGAACAGTGAATGTAATTCAGTTAACTTTAATTAACTAATGATATGTCATAAGTCTTGCTTGTTTTCCGTGTGTTTTTATAGATAATCCCAATTCCTAAAGAGACATCTTTCCGTCATAATTATATTCTTAAAGACAAATATTCTACAAACATTTGAAAAACTAAAAAATGTGTAATTTTTCATTTTCCTATAAAAAGGTTCCAGCAATACAAAACCTAATTTTCAATATTTTAAATATTTTTCGTATATACGTACAAAGATTTGTTGACTAATTCTGAAATTTTACTTCTTAATATCTCAAACAAGAGGAAGTAATTATTAGGGATGTAGAACACTTATGCACGTACAGGGCTTCATCACTGGCTGGTTTACATTAAATGTTAGTAAATGATTGCATATAACCACTTTTCTATGTCTACCGGTTTTGAGACGTACCCTTTTATTCGTCAGGACACAAATTACTCGTACATGCAAATCCCACTGCACACCTGCACCAATGTAGTTGCACAAAAATATAAAACGAACGTGCTAATAGGACATAGATTTTATAGCTAGCCCTGATGTACACGCATTATATGTTTCTAATGAGATCTTGTCAGATCAAAGCTTAAAAAAGTATGAACAATACTTGTAAATGATCACTTCAAATTCTATGTAGAAGTAACCATTTTGCCCAACCTTTAGATTTCTAACCTTTCCTCCTCTTTCTTTTAGGGTATGAATATATTTTGCTTATTTTTATTTTCCTTAATCCTGTTTTTTGTATTCTTAGTAGACAACATTTAAAAGTCGAATTCCCTGCGTCTCTGTTGAGATATCAAATCAACTTTACATTTCAATATTGAAAAATTTTCTATTCAACTTTTGCAGTATCATAAAAATTCTGACCGCAAATGTTTATCACGTACTTTGCTATGCTGCGCCTGAACTCGTAAAGAGAGGGTAGTTTTCAGAAGGACGTGACTTTGTAACCTGATATATTTTCACTATTCAAGTGTTTTGTTGTAAAATTACCCCGTCCTATTTTCAGGACCTCGAATTGAATTTTTGAAATTCACCATTTGTTTATAATGTTTCGAAAATCGAACTTTAAGGAATACGTAAAATCCACCTGTTCTGAGAAACGTTTAGCTGTTTGAAGGCTATTTTTCAATCCAACTATTGAAATATACATAGTGAAATGTATCGTAAGAAAATGTTTTGCTACAATAATTTTAACAACGCCATATAATGAATTCAAAACGATTCTTTATATTTTCTTGCACATTTAAATTCATAACAAATATAATTTCCATAGTAAAGCAAGAAATTAAATTCAATGTTACAATTTTAACCCACAAAATAATTAAACGGTTAGATAAAATAAAATTATAATTCAATTAAAATACGAAACAATGAGGAAGTTCAATGGGGAAGAAAAAAAATTGTATATCGTATTATCATCGCTATGATTTTTTAAGGTTTTATTTTGCTGAAATAACTCAGCGTGTGACGTCAGAGATTATCTAGCGCTTATTTTCGTCAGTTTTGCCGATTGGTCCGTTTACGGTATGCAAACCGGATGCCTTTCACAGCTCTCTTATCATTGATGTGATGTCGTTCAAAGTAGTTCACTTTTATTAAAATATTTTTTCGTACATTTTCAAGAAACTTTGTCGTACAATGTAATGCTCTAATTTTTACTGCGGAAAAGAAAACATTTTTTTTTGTCCAATTTCCCGTAGGGCTGAAGTTTTTCATTAAAACCAGAGAAAAAATTACTACCGATGAAGAAAAAACCTCTGAGTAATATGCGATACAGCTCTAGAGGCGCCATTCCGCTCTATTGCATAGAACAAAAACATTGCACATTTTTCATTTGGTTATTAATTCAATAACAGACCTGTAACTGACGGTTTCATCGCTGCGCTTGTGATTCTCGACCTGAATACCTACGGCCCATTATTTTGCTGTAAACTATGGTAAACTTTGTGATTGATAATCCTAGTATGATGTTTGTCTGTATGAGCGGCTCTATAGCGGTAGCGCCTTATTACTCAGTTAAGCAGAGTTTAAAAACTCTTTTTGTTTTTTTTTATATGAAAGGGAAAGAAACATTTCGGTTCTTACGATTCAATTTTCGTGTCCATTTTCAAATCGTTGTAAATAACTAACTATTAAGAAATGGGAATCAGGTTGTGGTAGAGCGGGTTTCGAACCTCAAACCTTTGATCTATAAATCCATTATGCTATCTACAGGACCACAAGCCGATTGTACAGTGAGTGAACGGAAAAATACGTGTTAAAAATAAAGATAATAAATATTTTACATCAATTATAAAAACTATGTATTTGGTATATGTTCATGTAATGGAATGTAAATTAAATGTTTTTATTTGTCTTTGACATCTTATAAATTAAATTAATAAAACATAGATATACTACACATTTTTAGAGCCATTTTGTGGGTACCGTGGTAGTGTTGTGGACACGAAATCGAGGTCCAAGATTCGCTTCCTGCTCTGACACAACGCAATCCCTATTCTCTAACACGCGATAACCATAACCAACGGAATAATATTTTTTTAAATACATGTTCAAATATTAATAAATTGTAGATACGTACTCCTTTAAATGAATTTTTATATCGTACTAGCGGACACGACAGACGTTGTCCTGCCCGAACGTTGGCTTGCCTGCTATTATCTTGGAAAAATACTTTTCATCTAGGTACTTGTTTGTGATTAAATTCCAAAACTAAAAATTGTTGATATTCAAAAATAATTCAATTTAAGTAGGTAATTGTTTATGGTTGAATTCCAAAACATAGAATAAATATTTTTTCAAATATGGCATTCTTTTTGCAAGTGTCAAACTCCGGTCGTCTCACCAACAAAGAGGTGTACTTATGTAGGAATACGATTTTTATAAATGTATTGAATTTAATATTATTTTGGTCTCACCAAAAATCAAATAAAAATAAATAAATGGGTACAAATTATAAAGAATTTAAGGAAAGAATCTGATTGAGATCCACAAAAAACAAATATTGTTTGTAAACATTCAAAAACAAACTTTTTTATACACAAAAAAATAACATTTTTCCATTCTTTTGCAAATGCATTCTCCTCGAATGCAACCCTAGTAGATCGATAAATCAATAAATAATTTTTGCTCCTAACTTCTTTTTCACATATCTGATTGAAAAATTTAATATCTACGAATATGCACAGCGCAAAGATCTATATTTCTCTGAAAACCGCACGTAAATCGGCTAAGCCGTATAGGAGGAGTACGTTGACATCACACGTACAGAGGAATTATATATATAAAGATTAATAATAATAATACGGTATGAATTTAATAAAAAGTTATTATTTAACATATTTTTAGTTCAAAGTGTACAGATTTAATAAAGAATAATTTGAAATAGATATTCTATCATACGTGAACCTGTATAAACATAAAAAATATGATAATGAAGAAATGCTTCAAAAATCAACGAATATTTATTTATATAGTCACATAAGATGAAACATGTATTTTTTTTATTTCAATCTACTTTTATGTATTTATTAAATCTTAAAACTGTAACTTTCCAAAAAAGAGACTTCCTTTTGTGCTTGGAGAGTAGCTTACACTTTTTTTTAATTATTGAATGGATTTGAAAGTTATAAATAATAATTTTAAATAAAAAAATGGTATTACAAATGTTATTTGATGTTACGAAATTCAATTAAAAGAACGTATAATTTAAACTATTCTACACTCAACTTAAGAAACATTTGACGTTTGAAAGTTTAGTGTAGGCAACAAATACCGTACTTTATTGTTGAATCAATATCGACTTTATATAAAATATTTAATTATATTGTGCGTGTTCATTTTAAGGATTTCGCAATACGATTAATTTAAATTGATCGACTACAATTTTGACGTTGAACTATTACGTATTAAGCTATTTAGTCATGAAACCCCATTTCTATTTACCCCTTCTTACAGAAAAATATATAAAATCAGTATCGAAAATCGAAAGAAAAAAGACTGCCGCAATACTTTTGTAATCTGTCAATAGTACCTTCTTATATTGTCTGCACATTAGTTGTCAATCGCACGTCCTACAAAACCATACAATTAACGATTTTAATATTAACTTTTGTCAGAATAAGTTTTTAAAAAGACCTTGTTAAAATTTTAACTGCTTTATCAATCATATCCTAAAGGGATAAGTTTTTAAGTAAAACATTGGACCAAAATCATTTGAACAAAACTCCCAGTGACTTTATTATGATAAAAACATACATACCCTTGTTTTTCTTACATAACATTAAATTTTGCTTACTGATTTTGTTATCTTTTATAATTTTTTTGATGAATTATTTTATGACATTCAATACTGTTTTTTTAAAACTTACTTTGATTCTATGTCTTTTAATATTGATTTTTTAACCGTAATTTTTTACATTTCTTTAAATACAACTTTCTTGTATTTATTTTTTTTCCTTAACATATTAATATTATAATTTTATCGAAAAAATAAGCATAGCTCTTCACTGATCCGTTAGAATTAAGTTTAATAATTGTAAAAACAATACCAGTAAATGTAATCGTGAACAGAGAATCGTGAAATTGAATAAAATCAGCATGAATTTTTTCTGACATTTGTTATTTCAATTCAAAATTTAGTACATGATAAACATATTTTATATAATATACTCGTATATGTGAACCGATAGATTTTAAAATTCCTAAAATATTCATTACTTCATTTTATTTTATTGTTAGTTCAAAAGCCTTACCTAGCGCAATTTATTATATTTATGTTGCTATTGAAGGCAGAATGCGATTTGTTTACAGAGTTGCACGTTCCATTAGGCGGTGACATTTGACTGTGCAGCATCTAAAAGCTTTTAAAAGGCTCTTCTGCGCCATATAAACTAAATTGCATCACTTTACTACTAAAAATAAAGTTACGACCACCATTATTTTTCAGTGCCCAGTTTCAAAGAACTTATTTGATATTTCATATTTCCTCAATACATAATTACATAAATTAATTATATGACAAAAATTTTCGCCCGGATGAGTTTATCATTATTGACAAATATTACAACAGAGATGAAGAAGGGAAATGTGAAAAACTAGAGCATTTTTGAGGCTAGAACGTCATATCATTCGATCTTTATGTACATACCTCCCTTCCCCCAAGTGTTTTGACTTTAAACATGGTCTTGAATTAGCATGGAAGGAGTAGATCGACACATTTTTTATTTTTTTTTTTATTAAAATTTATAATGAAATACTGCAAATCAATCCTGTCTTTTGTTCTATCAGCATACGTTAATCTTGTTTGTTTTTTTTTCTTTCTTCATGGTTATGTCATACCATATTTAAATGTTATAAACTTTTAAATCATTAAAAAAGGAATAGCTCACGCTCAGACGCTTTTCGGGCGTCTTTGCGGGCATTTTTTCCAATTATGTTAAAGCTTAATTTTAAGATGTATTTTTTAATTGTATTTTTGTAATTAAAAGTCTATGTAAATATATGTATGGAAAAATAAACAGATAAAAAAAATAAAAAACAGTTTCATCTTCAAGTGCTTTAAATTTGGTCATGCTATGTCTTCATCCTTCAATTTTGTTTACTGTATTTAAAAACATTTTCGAGCCCTTCATTTCTTTATTAAATAATTCGTTGGTTAAAATATACATTATTTGGTTATAATGTATTTCTCACTCAGAAATCCCGTGTCTATGAATACATTTTACAAGTTTTTTGACAAAGCACTAGTTGATTTATTTATTTGCTGTCTATTTGCTCTACTTGTACAAACCAACGCGCACATCCTTATTCTTTTGTTGATAATGCTTGTATTGCCTTACATCCGCACATATCGACATTTTGCACCCCTTCCGCAAGTCTAAATGTTTTGAACTGAGAAAAGCTATATTAAATATTTATTTAGCCACAGTTCAATATAAAACAATAAACTCAATTACCGACTACCACAATATAATATTATCGGTTTGTCGTCCCGTGGCTAGTGAATTCTTAGGTTTCACATTTTGATCGTGTTAAACATACACAATATGTTGAGTCAATAACTTTTTAAAATTAAAATCTTCTGATAATATTCTTCAACAAAGCAGTATCTTATCAAAATATTTAATACGCTTGTAGGCGCTTAAGGTCTAATATAAACAAACTACCATTACTAATTATTCGTACTAAAAATGTGTCCTTCAATTAAAATATTTCAACAACAATTATTATATTCATTAATTACTAGAATGAACTTCCTGGTAAATTTACTTCTCTAAAATGGTTTCCTAAAATTTATATAATAAGCATTTTCGGTAATTTGAAACATCAAAAACGTTTCGGTAATTTAAAATAATCCTGTCCCTAGGGAAAAATTCCATTATCAGCCTAAAATACTTAATCCGTTTCACGAGAAAGACAAAACTTGAAGAAAAAATTTATTATTTTTCAAATATAAATATTGTATTCTTAGGTACCTAATTAAGTCAATATCGTTCAGTTACCAAGTAACTTCTTTTTTTTCATCAAATTGTAAATTAAAATAAAGTATACCGTATAATTTAACCTACTTTAATTTTATTATTATTATTAGAAAGTTTTATACCATTCAAAGATCAATTTATTTTGCGAAATTTGACTGTTTTTTTCTATTAAAATCTAAAATTCACCTACAATTTTAAACTAACATCGGTAAAGTTTTCTAATTTTCCGTAATGTTCTAAATTTTTATCTGTACTTCAAAATAATTTTTATGAAAATTCTTCTTCTTTTCCATGTCGGCGGCCGTCATTCGAAACTCTTCTCGATCCCGAGCCGTTATGATGACCAATGCTGCATCTGGTATGCCAAACCACCGCCGGAGACTCAGAGATTTCAGAACCATGATGTTATTTCCCGCCCAACACCCCACCCCACCCCGTCTATCCTCTATCTTCCCTTCCAGTATGAGCTGCAGACGGGCATAGTTTTCTCCACGGAATACGTGGCCAAAGTATACGGCCTTTCGCCATTTAAGAGTGGTTAACAGTTCTCGGTCTTTTTTCACTGTACTGGAAATTATAACTATTTATAGCTAAAAAGTATAATCATATATAATCAACCAAGTTGTGGTTCAATGATATAAGAACTAATAGTGTCGGAACTCCAATCTATTCAATTATAAATAGTACATGCATCATAATATTCTAATTTCCTAACGCATGGATATTTACTACTTTTATGGAAACGCAAATATTTATTGTTAAAAAAAACTTTAAAAAACTATCATTAAATTACAATTTATGATCATCAAATCCCTTTCCGCACCTCATAGTGCATAGAGCACTGCGTTGGTTAATTTAGATGAAACAAGCTATTTCACCCACTTTGACGCTAACGTATATTTTTTTCATTTAAATCTTTTTGGTGCAACTGACCCCAAGGGGCTTGATAATAAAATTTGAAAGACCTTAACGGGATAATATATGTAATATAATGTACCCGGTGAAGCGAAAAATTTGTTTCTGAATTTAATCTAAGCAACCTCACAAAGGCTTCAAATATTAAAATCTAATCTAACGGAAAAGTTACAAAAAAAATATTTACTTCAAAAGCCATTTTCCTCTATCGCATTTTTTTCTCGTCACGTATATTAACTAAAAATAATTCATTTTAGAATGCATATTTAAATTTATTTTATACACGAAGTCTTTGTAAAAAAATAATGATATTCTAAAACGGATTTTATAAAGCTACATTAAAAAGATAGACAAACTTGCATATATTTACCGATTAAATTTATAATTTATATTGTGCAAAAAACATAAACCTAACACGGCCCAATTTACGTACACAATACGATATACAATAGTAATTAATGTCTTACAAAGACAAAATGTTATGAGAATATTGACAATTCGTACTATTTATATTTAAGTTGTTGTGTGGAGTGTGGTACGTGGCATGTGTGTTATGAGATTAGATTAAGGTTAGACTTTAAAAAAAGCCAATAATTAATCTTTTTTAAAATCAATAAGACTCAGCTTCCATTTCTAGGGGGGTGAGAACTGAGCCGTTGAACAAGTCCAAATAGTACATCTTCCCATATTTTGAAAAGGTACTTATTGGTCTGCTAATGGAGATTTTATGAGCTCCTGTGGTTTTGCATTTGGTCGTGATCAATAATGTTATGTGTTAAAGGCGACAAAAGTATTAATATTTATTTCAGGCATCAAATAGGCTTAATCGATCTGATTATTAAGACAAAAATAATTTAATTTAATTTACTTACATATAATTTTTTATTCTCTATCCTTACCTCTGATTTGTATAAATACATTGAATTTCTTAACAAAGATATTAATACGGCTCATTTTTTGTAAAAAAACTCGTCTTAGAAGGACGAACGTTTAGTTAAATTACCACAAATCATGCAGCTACAGAGCGTTGTGGCGTTTAGAATTCCAGTCTATGTCCATAATTGAAAGAATTAACTCATTTACCAATGTGATCTAGATTTTTTTTAAGGATTAAAAAAATATTTATTATGATGCATACATTGCATTTCACTTCGCATCTTATGCATATGCGACCTCTAGCAATTAAGCCTTGATGACGTTTAACCACACTTCAGCCACGGTAAAGAGAACAACCTAATGGCAAAGTAACGTTATTATGACGTAGAGTTATCCATCGGCGCAGAACTGACGAGTTTCGGTCAAAGAACTATTTATCCATGCTATTTGAAATAATCGTTTGTACATCTATAAATGTATAATTCAATATCAATATGTCTATCTTAAATCAAATAGAAATTGGATTATATGATCACCGTTCGTAAATTCTCAGAATTCGATGGGGGGATAAAAATTATTTTACATACGAATAAATATTCTGAATCTTATATTCAAAAACGATTGATTTGATCATATTCCATATGAATTCTTCAATAAGATTTATCCTGGAGGCATTTCAAATCAAATCTTATTGTATTGGGAACACGATTCTTTTTATTAGCAAAACTCTCAATTTGAGCTTTTGTAAAAGTGTGTCCGGGCGGGTAAAGAATACAGTTATCTGTATGAAATAAAAGCAGAAGCCTGAACAAATGTTTCGACTCGGTGGCTACTCTCGGGTAAAAATAAAAATTAAGAATATAGATAAATTCACTTTGCGACCCGTAGGCATGTTCGCCTGCCATAATTAAGGTTCTAGATTCGATTCCCGACAGTGAGAATGCAATATACTGATTTTAAAGGTAGCTCTACCCTTTAATATTTAATTGATCTTGGACTGGTGCCTTTAGCCTAAGACTCATCATCACCTCATGTACCAATAGGATATTTTCACAAGTAGAGAATAACGTTAAAAATTTCATGTATATTTGCAGCAGATTTTTACGATTCTAATGACATAAGTATCAATGTATTCAAAATAAGTTTTTATCAATTATATTCGACAATATTTTGAGTCTGTCCAAATTTTTGTAGACAAGGACTGGATTCAACTCCCTGGGGAGCGCTCTGAGATTGAAAATCAATTAATGTTATATTTTTTATTTTTACTTTCCGTCACAAAACAAAAATGATTAAGGTAGGCTGTGATTGGTGTACCGATGCAGTGCCCTATGCCCCATTAGGTGAGGAAAGGGAATGACGATGAATAATAATGTGTTTTAATTTTTTTTTTGTGCATCAAATATAAATTTTAGAAAATAATTAGATTCGAAATAGTATTTATTTCCATTTCAAATAATCATGTATGGTGTTTTGAATACATTACTTACAAGATTAGAGCATTTTCTATACTAATGTATTTTTCGTAGAAATTCAAATTTTCATAGAAATTCTCTACTTTTTTAGATTACAAAAGGCTTTGTCGTCTTAATTATATCCTCTCTGCGCCTAATCAACGCTTAGTAATAATCCCTAATACGACGGTGAATTTTTCTTTGAATTCCAAAACTTTCAATGATGTCATACTAAAGACTTGACGTAAAACGAATTGGCGTTGGTTGTCAAATCCAGATTGTCGTTCTTTCTGAAAAATCATCTCAAGACACAATTCATGTTCAAAAATGATAAAATGACAATGTCGGCTTGATTAAATGTGGTTCAAAAATACAGTAATCTGGAAAATGTTCGAGAAAAGACCATTTCATACGTATCGTCTAAATCCACACGGCACGATAAAATTAGGGTGAATAAATGATCCAGGGTCTACAGTATTCTATAGTTAAGCGAATTGTACCTGCAGAGATTTACGAACAAAGAAGTAATAATGATCTCCTGTACAAAACAATCATAACTCTGCCTGTTCGAGGACTACTGTGGCTTTGCATCATTTTGGAACAATTTAATAGTAATACGTTCAAGTTTCCTCTAAAACATAACCATATTACGCGCTTCACGTCTAATGATGGCTTGGTAGTACCAAAAGTATGTAATAAATATGGAAATAGAACTCTCAAATATTTGGTACCTAGAATTTTTAATTTATTACCAAAAGAACTTAAATTTAACTCACAATGTAACAATAGCAAAATAAGAGAGTGGCTACTCGATCAAGAGTTTATATATGAATAGTAGCTTAGGTATAAATATTTTAATTTTTCATATATTTTCTTGTATTTAAAAAATAAATTTATACATTATTATTTGTATAAACATGTTTATTCTGATCTTTCCGGCTGTTAATTTTTATCTGTTATTCATTGTTTTTATAAATGTAAATAATATTATTAAGTCAGTATAAATATAATCTTCACCAACAAGCTACAAAAAGTGGCTTGGTGGGATTTTAGTTTTAGTAAAAATATAACAAGTGAATTTTTTTTTAAATTGTAAAAATGTATAATTATGCTTTTAAATAAATAAAATTATTATTATTTCCTATATCTCTTTTTTGGTTAGTACCAGGTAAAAAAAATTCAAACGAAAATCGAGTGAAGATCAGTCGGCCTTAAGATGTACTGATTAGTGAGTTACCCTGGCATCGAATAAATAAAAATCAATAAACCCTGTGTATATGTCGCCGACAAGTAGTTAAATCAGCCGCTTATCTAGACGGCTAGGTTTTTCATTGAATGACAGTATTTTATTGAATGGCTAACGGACGCTTAGCAAAAATGTTGAAAGCAGCGTTCAACAAAGCGGCTGAAGATCGCTTAGCGTCTTTAATTTTAATACGACAATAATTATTGTTTTATTTTTTAATTTATTTTGTTGTGTGGAGTCAGGTTATGTTAGGATTAATTATATAATTAAAAAAACAGATTTTTTACTTAACTTAATCCAACTTGTCATAACTAATCCGGCGGCTTTTAGGTCAGATATTTCCAAAGGGTTAGCTTTTAACCAGCTAACACTTGAACGTTGATCTACTCGTATCTTCATTCATTAAACGAACGGCCTAGCCATTCAATGGGGAAGTTTTATTTTTATTTTATTTTATTGGCACATACGGCCAAATTGTCCTTTGCGAAACTTATAATTAAACATATTTGGTTTAATTTTTTTTTTTTAAATCATATATTACTTATCACATTATCTAACATTTACAAACAAAAATAAAACTTTAAAATTATATAACACATTCAGCAGGAGTTTTAAACAGTTGAAAAATAAATGTTTAAATGAATAAACCAAAAATATTTCAGGGATTAAATTACTAGAAAATCATTGAGTATTTTTTCAAATAACAATTATACTATAAAGTTTATATTTGAAGCACTAACTTTGTGGTTATTTATTATAATAAAATAAATAAAACAACTTTGTTTTTAACCACTAATTTTTATTTTTCACCGACCGGTTTCAAAGCAAACAAGCTTCTTTGTCAAGGTTTACGTAACTAATGAATTGATTCATTTTTATTTTATTTCTATCATGTTCACTAAATACTACACGTGGACCCAATAAATCAAGTGGTTTTTTTCTTACACGGGTGGTAATTTGAGATCCTTATTTGGCTTACTTCGAAAGGCGTTGCCCTAGTATGTAGGTGAAACAATTCAATTAGATGAATCTCATCCGCATAAATAAAGGTTTCAGCTCTTTAACTTAAAAAAACATCAACATAGGAAATAATGGAAGGAATATAGATATTCAAATATGGGCAGAATGGTAAATGTTACACAGTGTGTAAAGTGGCCACATAACCAGACAATGACAGGTCATATGCCCTGTAGATACCTAGACTTCTATATTACCTTCTCTTAAATGTTCTTTATCTCTGTTGTAATACGTTTATGTTTGTATATTTGTTAATAGACTATTAAACATAGCCAAAATAAAAAATTATATTTTTTTAGTGTCGTACTATTAGCGTTGTGATTTACTAAAGTTATGTTTTTTTTTATCACTTCGCGTGTGACGTCTTAAGTTCTCTTCCCCCTTCTCTCGATGAGTTCTGCTGATTCGTCAGTTGACTTACCGTAAACCGGAAACCTATAATCATTGTTTGATTTGAAAGAACTAGTGACGTCATACAAAGTAGTTTGTTTTTGTTGAGATTTTTTATTTTATTTATTAATCCATTTTAAAGAAACTTCGCAGTACAATTTAATGCTTATTTTTTACTGCGTGTAAGAACACATTTTAACATAGTTATGCAGAAAGCATCCAGTCCACAAATTTGTAAAAATTATATTTTGGTTTTATCAGATGCAGTAAGGTCAATTCTATATTCTGCTAAAAACAGCCAGGCCGCATTCATACAAAAAACTGTAGTTATCACCTTTTGAAAATAGTGTCGATCACAAAAACGGCCTTTCTCAATTTGCAGGAAACACCCAGGACACTAGAAAAATCTTACGGTACTTTAAAAATCATTCAAACTGGTCAAATAGGTAATTAGATTCTTGTTTGTAATATTAAAAAATAATGTATTCATTGTTTATCATTTGTAAAAAGTCGAAAACATTCCAACTGTTGTGTAAACTCGATTATTCACCCTTTTCACAAAAGCGCTTTTATATCAGTTTCACTATTCTATGACTGACTGCTTTCTGCATAACTACGTTCATTTTTACATCCAATTTCCTTAAGGGCTGAATTTTTTCCGCTTTATTTTTTTTTTTAATAGACAGTCTTAAAAAGAGGCCTAACCAGGCTATACAATAGTTTGTCACTTATTAGCAACATAAACTTACACGACTCCGTAATCCTGACAGAGTTGAAGACTTTTGCTTGAATACATGATATTATAATCCTTCTCTCGCATTGTCTGCACATAAGAGATACAAGATACAAATAGATGAAAAAGCATATTGCGAAAGATAGAATATTTTTTTTAATATTTATATTTACCTACGTAATACACACATACATGTGTGTGTTAATGTCTCTTATTAATATTATTCATCATTATCGTTATGTTAATTCATAATAATGCCTCAAAATGGCTAAATAATTACTCTCCTCTAATATAATACAAGAGTTACTAGATACTCTACCCTGATGCTGCAAAAAAAATTTTAAAAATACAACCTTCGGTCAAAGAGGATTGGCCTACTACTCGGTTGATGTGTACAATCTACTTTCATTATCCATAAGGACAATTAGTAAGTTCTCACAATATAAAATTGCTATTTAGAAATGGATAGTGGCGGTGGGTTGCGCACGGATCAAGCCAAATAAGTAAAATGGGTGTACTGTGTATGAAATTAGTCTGTATAAATTGGTTTTGTTTTTTATGATTATTTTAGTTTTTTATTGTTTATTATGTTAATGATAATTAGGTTCATTGGATTAATTACGTTTTTTTATTGTTATTATTATGTTAACTTTGTTAAATAGTTAATCTTAGGTATGTTCCACATTTTGTAAAATGTTTCCTTTGGCACGGGACACCCCACCCCGGTGAGGGAACATTATTCTGTATAAAAAAAGAATACAAACAATGAAAAAGTATAAATAACGATTTGCGACATTGGCCCTTATTGATCTAAGACACTGATTAAATAAGTCTTTTTTCCCTACGTTTTAGTGCTTTTTCGTGTTATTATAACTTAAGTCTTCTTTTTTCATAAACATTTTTTCTTTTAGTAGTTTTTAACTGGTTTTGGTAGCTTTTATATTTTATTTTTCTTAAATTATTGTTTCATTGCATGCTTTGAACAAGTATAAAGTGTAACGGCTCCAGAAATATTATTTATCCTGAATGTGATTTACGATACTAAAAATAGTAATATTTTATTTATTTTTTTAATGCGAGTTGCATTATTTTTACCTTTCTTATAATATAAGGATTATATTTTTTTAAAATAGGATTTTTCTGCTATTGTTTTACATTATACTAGCTAAACTGTTGGAATCAGAAAAGACATTCTAATGTGGGCCAATCAGGTACTTCTCAGCATTTGCTCATGTGAATAATAACATATTCCAACAGAGATGAAGAATATTTTAGAGAATGTGATATAGAAGTCTAGGCGTCTACAAAGATTATGACCTGTCATTGGCTGGTATAAGTGGCCACTTTACACACTGTGTAACATTCATCATTCTGCCTATATTTTAACATCTATATTCCTTCAATTCTTTCATCTGTTGAAGTTTGTGCAGTTGAAGTAAAGAAAAATAATGGTGAATGTTACATAGTATGTAAAGTGGCCACTTAAACCAGCCTGTGACAGGTCATAAGCCCTGTAGATGCCTAGACTTCTATATTACCTTCTCTAAAATGTTCTTCGTATCTGTTGTAATATTTTAATATTAACAGCTTCCCAGAGAGTTGAACCCAGGTCTTGTTTACAAAAATATGGACAAACTCAAAATATTGTTACTAAAAATAGTATTATTTTTACTGTCTTAGAACTGGGTAACTTAACCATATTAGACAATTAATGCAACTTTATATTAATGTAATACTTTTATTTAAATGTTATAATATGTAAAATGTTAATTTGTTAGTTACTGTTCCTGAAAAAATTTTTAATGAACAATTTATAAAAAACGTTATTTTATCGTGCCGTGAGGATTTTTACGATCGTGTGAAATCGGCTAATGATGGAGTAGATATTTGAATAAATTTATAAGTTAAGTGTTGAATCGACTTCGTTTGTACTTTAGAAGTCAAATTCGTGACCTTCTTAGTAATAACTATTGGTACTTTTGAAAATGTTTTTAACTTACAAGTATTAGTAACTTTTAAAAATATTTCTACTACTATATCATAAACTTTCATATTATATGAAAAAAGCTCCGAACCTTTACATGAAATACTAAGTCATCTATACATATCATCATCATCGTACCCCAATCAGCATTCGATGGTGCATAAGGAGTACCCTGCATTAGAACACCAAATGCAGATCTCGATTATCTGTTACATGGAGGTAATGTGATCAGAAATACGCTTCATGTACCAGTCCAGGTACAAAAAAATATTACAGTGCCAAGCCAACTTTGAAATAAATATTACACGTCATCCCTGCATGAATCAAGCCCGCAACCTCAAAATGATAGTCTCAGCTATTTTATCAAAGAGTCTCACTTTAGGCACCTACATACACACTGGTCGCCTACACGACGATCGTCAAATGTCCGGCATATCTAGTGCCTGCGTGTCGGCGGCAAATAACGATCGCCAAAATTGGCCATATTTGGTAAAAACTCACGATATATGCCGCAGGTCACCGATTTTCTAATGTCGAGTATCTGTATTAAATTTTATGAATTGAAGGCATTTCAAAATTGTTTTTTGCATCGATAAATATATTATGTACAGCCCTTTCACATAAAGCCAACTACACTATAAAAAAGTAGCAAATAATCAATTTTGAGAGCAAATAAAGTTGTTATTTTATCAATGATTATTGCACTGGTGTTCAAAACTTTAACCCTAGATAACTCTGCTTTTTGTTTTTGCCACATTTATTTATTTATTTGTTTACGGTTCCATGAACCTTTTACATAATTACAATAAAACCAGTGAAAAAAATAAAACAAAAAATAACATAATATTAAAAAAAGAACAAAAACTTCGAGAAAAGTATACAATGGTAAAAACAGTATTTATATTTAAAAAAAAGAAATATTACAAAACAAACAACCAACAAACCATCACGCCGTTTCCCCGTAGGGGTAGGCAGAGAGGATAGAACGCCATAACACTATCTGGGCATACAGACCTCGCTTCCTCTACATTCATACATCTTCTCATCCACGCACGCCGATTATTCCTACTTTAGACATGTCCATCTTCAAGTACTTGATGGACTTGATCGTGCCATGTCTTTCTCGGTCTTCCTTGTTTTCTTCATCCATCAACATTTGCATCGTAGATCCTTTTAGCCGCTCTTACGCTGTCCATTCGCTCTACATGTCCAAACCAACGCAGCACCTCTTTCTTGATTCTGTCGATAATGCATGTCTCAGCCTTACACACTTCACGGATCTCGACATTTGTGCACCTATCATTCATCGTTTTACCACACATTCACCTGAGGGATCGCATTTCGACAGCATTTAACCTACTTTCATCATCATTTTTCCAATTCCATACTTCTTTAAACATTTGTTTGCAAAAGTAGATTAATTACATTTTGTATAAAATAACTTTTGTATAGGTAAATATTACATATGTATCAAATATAAATATTTACCTATATAAAAGAAGGGTAACTTTTGAAAATAGCAGCATTAAAAAATAGGAAGAGAGAAGAAATAAAAGAGAAATAAATAAATAAAAAGAAAGTTCTTTAAAAGGAAAGTTAAAAAGTTTACTTTATGGTTTATATAAATATTAATACCAAGCAATAATCAATTTAAAAAATAATTAGACACACAAGAGTAAAGAGTTAAAGCAAGTGAAGAACCAATCATTATTTGAATTTTTAATTGTTAATTCTTTTTCAAAATACAGGACGCCTTTATCTACTCATTTCTTCAATACGTAACGTAAAAGCAACTCGGGGAAGTTCCACTAAATCCACAGTTTGCCCATCAAATACCTTTTGTTTGGTTTCCTCAAAAAGGGTCAAAATCAACACCAATTTACAACTCTACCAAAACGTCTGAAATCTGATTTAGAGGGTGAATGGATCCAGAGTCGGGTGGAGTTTTAATAAAACATGCAAATAACATGTCGGAATGGCGGCTAATCCGCCCCCGAACAAAGTGTTTTCGGTATATTAGATCTAAAATGTGCGAGCAAAAGATTTAAATATAACAAGAAAGATAATTGTGGTAAATTGTGTTGTCTGACGAAAAAATACCTACATATGAATTTTACATATTTCCGTGCGTATTATTAAATTTTCCTTGGGCACTCAAAATATATGAACACTTTTTTATACCTAAATTTGTTGCAGCGGAGACGGAAAACATTTTTGAGAAGGGAATAAGGAAGTCTCGGCATTATCAGGGCTTAAGACATGTCATTGGCTGGTTAAAGTGGCCACTTGACACACTTTATAACATTCACTATTCTGCCTATAATTCAAATCCCACATTTCATCGATTCTTCCATCTGTTGCCTTTTCATTTATATATTAACGCCCAAAGGGCTTTTACTTATACAGAGGTTATTAACAATTTACAAATAAAAAAAAATGGATTAAAAATGAAAAAAAATATATGCATATAAAACATGCAAATACTAAAAACTAAAAATACTACAATGTTTGAGTATGTCCAAATGCTTGTAGACTGGCTGAATTTCCTCTCTAGGAGTTATTCATATTTAAATTTATTCCAACAGAGAGGGAAAACATATAATGTAAATGCCTAGACTTCCATATTCCCTTCTCAAAATGTTTTCCCTCTCTGTTGAAATGAATTTAAATATGAATAACTCCCTAAGGAGGAAATCCAGTCAGTCTGCAAATATTTGGTCATACTCAAATATTGTTGAATTACTACCTGGTAAAAGAAGAAGTATAAAAATTGGAAAATTGTTTTCAAGCGTTGCCTAGTAGGTGATTTGGTTCAGCCGGATGAATCTCGCCTACGTGATAAAGGTTTCAGCTATTTTACTTCACAAAAGTCAACAGATGGAAGAGTTAAGGAAATGTGGATGTTCAAACATGGGCGGAATGGTGAATGTTACACGGTGTGAAAGTGGCCAATTAAACCAGTCAATGACAGGCCTTAAGCCCTGTAAATGCCTGGACTTCCATATTCCCTTCTCGAAAATGTTTTCCCCTTTCTGTTAAAATAAATTTAAACTATAACTACTGTTCAAAAAGTTTTAAGAATAATCGGCTGTTGAAATTTGATACGGCAAATATATCTTTTTTTGGTCAACAGTGTATTTGTTCGCGAAAGAGTGAATTCTCGGGAACAGAGAATGAATGTGCAAATTCGACTTAGATATATTAATATATCTAAAGGAAATATAATGCCTCATTGGCCTATTAGGCACATTGAAATAGATAGCACCTTTTTCTATAGCCTCTTTGTGAAGTAAAAGAGATGAAACCTTTTTTATTAAGGTGAGATTCATCCGACTGAATAAATTATTCACCTACTAAACAACGCCTGAAAACAATATGTGAAAAAACAACTTGTTTATAAATAATATGTTGAATAAATCAAATTTGCACCTTGAATCAACTTAGGATAATTATTCTGTTTTCTCTGAATAACTGTGATTCATTTAATTTGATGAACTGTTTAAATGCGTATCTGCCGTAGAACGGAATAAATTTAAGTTTTTTTTCCCTCCACATTATGATTACATTATATTTCTCTCGCCGAACCTGTTATAATAATGTACAGTATCACAACCTGGGACATTTTCGTTCAACAAACATTAAACACATACAAGGTTACCTTTCTTTTTTTCCTTCAATCCGTCAGCGCTTAGAATCTTCTTGGGTTATCCTCGATCACTGTACTATGCAATTTTTATCAGGTTATGGTAAATTTAATCAAAAACTATTTGTTTTTAATATTGCCGACTCCCCTTCGTGCTGCTGCGGATATCCTAATAAATCTTCTGAACACATCCTGTGGTCTTGTGCCTTTCCCCTTCTCTATGATTACCGAATGGAGCTTCTCGCTACTATCCGTGGCCCTGTTATAGGTCCTGTCGAATATACAGATCTGGTGGCTTCCAAAAAGAATTTCAAGGCTTTTAAAAAGTTTTGTAATCATTTCGTCGAATTGATCATGTCCAATTAATTTAATCCTAGTCGGTACTCTTTTCTCAAGCACAAAGATGCTAAGGCTACCAGATTTCAGAGAGTTCCTTCGGGCAGCTTTTTTCGTTTGACAATGAGCAAACTTTACGTGTATGTGGGCACCGCCAATCAGACTTTTGTACTCAGATGCGGTGTGCGGTATGTGGTGGGCAAGCTGTTTACGTGTGGACAAAAGTTGAGTCACCGGACAAAACGAAATTGTGTTGTCCACATGTAAAGTCCTTTTATTATGTAATATGGAAGCCTGGATAGGAGAATACAACTGTTCAAATTCTAGAAATATGTATATTAAAAATACCCAAGATCACTTAGAGAGACAGAGTTCGAAATGAGATTGTTCTATAATGTATGAAGAGGGATCTAAAGTTACTTGGCAATGTAAAAACTAGAAAGTTACAATGTTCTGGGCATGTAATGAAGGGATAAAAATACAAAATCCTTCAATTAATAGTACAGGGAAGCATACATGGCAGAAGAGAATCAGGTCATCGAAGAGTTTCCTGCCTTCAAAATCTGAAGTAGTGGTATGAAACGATTACCAGATCACTGTGCAGTGCTGCAGTCAACAGTATGGAGACGGGCATAATGATCGTAAGCCCCCGCAAAGGGGACATCGCTTAAAGAAGAAGAATGTGTTTAAGAAAAATGTTTCAAAACGCTATTTTGCATTTTTTTATTTCTTAGATACATCACTCAAACACACTTGACATTTTTTGTCTTTTTTTTTATTTTCTTAAACCATCGGGAAAACTAACATTATCCGAGTGTTAACTCAGTAGTTTCTTGTTGTTGTAGAATCAACTAGTTTGGAAACTTTCAGAACTTTCCACGAGCTATCACAAAAAAATTAGAACGTGAGTTTGCATTCTTCAGAACTTATTTATACTTACCGATTTAAAAAAAGCTGTTTTACCCCCAATTTATTTATTTATTTATTTATTTATTACGGACATTGTCCATGTATACAATTTATAAGGTTTAAATATTACAATAAAAGAATAGTTTAAAACATTTTTAAAAAAAAGAAAGAAGCATTGACAAACATAAAGGACATCGAGACAAGATCTGGACTATTTATTTAGTGCTCGTTTAAATCGTTGTAAACTTAAACCAAAAAAGTCCAGATCTTGTCTTGAGTTAACAATACGACAAAGGCGGGTCATTGGAGAATTTAGGCCATAGTTTGTTCTATGCTGATCGATGAATAGTACTTCATTGTTTCTCAATCTACGAGTCGGAATATTGAATTTTACTTGTCCCAGTAATGATGGAACATCGATTATACCATTTAGTATGCCGAACATATATATGGAGTCAATATTAGTTCTACGTTTTTGTAGACTAGAAATATTTAACATTGACTCTATTTCAGCATAAGAATAATTATCTCTCTCTAGTCCAAGCATCCACGCTATTTTTCGAAGCAAGCGATGTTGGACTGATTCAATGTGATTTATGCGATTCACATAGAATGGAGACCAGACCACTGAGGCATATTCAAGAAGAGGGCGAACAGTTGAGCAATAAAGAGTTTTGATTGTACGGACATTAGTAAAATCAGAGGATATTCTGTTAATGAAGCCAAGCAATTTCAGTGATTTATTTACTGTATTATATATATGCTCGTTGTATGTCAGTTTATAGTCCAAAACAACTCCTAAATCTCTGATGGACTTGACTACATCAATTTTGGAGTTTTCTAATAGGTACACGAAGGAAATTGGTTGTTTTGTTCTATGAAATGACATATTATGATATATTAAATGAAATACAACTAAACTATATACAAATAAAGTACTTAAAAATATATGTATATTTAAGGGAGTTGCATTATTTTTTACCTTGCTTAAAATGCAGTAATAGTAGTTAGTCCAAAAAATGTATTAATTACTACCTAGATTTGATAACACAATTTTCGACTCAAACTATTTATCGCAAGCGCGGGTCTTAAATTTGTATATGTGGGGAAGAAGGATTTTTTAAATTCCACTGTTATTTAATGTAAAAATAAAATTGTAAAATTTAACAAATATTTATTACTAAAAATTGGAAGTAAAGGTTCGTAACGATAGCATTGGCGTAGTGTGGTGTTACTCGGTAAAATATTATTTTATTTTATTTCGCTAAACGAGATCTACAAATTCGTAGTAATTTGTGAACTTTAAATAGAGGCAGTGTTGTTTCAGATCATAAAAAGACATCAAATTACATTTAAATGTTACGGTTAAATAAATATTATGGTAACATTTCTGATCGTTTCCACCTAAAGTAGGTAGTCGTGTAATGGGAAAACTTGCCCATTATTTTTAAAAAAAAGTAAATCCAGTATTTTAAAATGTTTTTCTTCGTGTGGTAACAGTAGTAACATATTTGAAAAAAAAAGTTGTTTGTTAATGATAAAAAAGAATGTCAGGAACCACAAAAGTTGAAAGAGTTTTCAAAACACATATGTACATATTTTTACAAAAAGATCCAAATTATTTGAGAATACATAAAATTGAAACGTTTCTTCCTTTGAATACTGTAGGTATAATTAACCCCGGTAATTCCCACGTAATATATGTACATTATTGCCTGGTTGAGGTGCCGACCGAATTCTAAGAAAGGGCTTAAAGTAAAATTTTCCTGTCATCATTTATGTCTCCTTCAATAAATAGTTTTGAAGATAATTATAATTACAATTAGTGTTTATTTTAAAAATGTATTTTGAATGCACACAGTAATATAATGAAAAATAGACAACTACAAATTTGTAATATATTAATAAAATATTTACCACGAAGCCGCACTGGAATAAAAATATTTCTGCAAAGTTGCCGGGTTTTTTTTATTATTAAAAAAATACGATAAAACAAAAAATTTAACTAAAAAATAACAATTTTATCTTTTTATATCTTAATTTCTTTATAAAATATTCTACCAAAAAGTATACACTAACCTCCTTAATAAAATCTAAATAAATGGGATTGAGAACACTCAGACATCGGGATATATCTAAACTCCCTTTAATTTCAAGTAATGCTTTTTACCACATACTTATTTTTTTTTTTTTTTTAATAAAAAGAAATATTTGCGTTCTTATGATTTACCCAAATATTTAATTTTGAGGGCCATTTTCAACGAGTTGTAAATAACTCACTATTAGAAAATGGAATCGAGTTGGGGTAGAGTGGGATTCGAACCGCGCAATGGCCCGCATATGTCGTGAATATAATATATACTACCGAAAAAACAGAATTGTAATTTTTCATGATACTCTCCCAACTTTTGCGAAAAATATTTTAGGAATAAATCTTACTTAAAAAGTTCACACATACAACTGTTAATAAAAAACAACAACTTGTGTAATTCTATATATTTTGTCTAATTCTATAATTAAAGAAATGCATGTGAAATTGTATCGACGAATACCTTCAAATTGAATGTTTTTTTAGTATGTATCTTTGTTTCATGTATCTTTGTTTCATTCATGTATCTTTGTTTCATTCATGACCTTATAAAATAAAATAAAATACCTAAATAAAAATGAACCAGCAACTATGAATTTTGTTTCCTTTTCGGGTGGAAGCTGCCAGATCTTTCAATTTAATCATTTGTTACACACAACATTTAGTTAATTTCAGACCAAACGTAATTTTCCATATCAGAGAAGATCCGTAATTCCTCTTTGTTGTCGAAAACGTGCAATGAACCAATTAATCGTTTGATTCTGATTACTATATTCATTCTTCGCCTTAAGGGGGGCAATAAGCTCACAGGGTCAAAATGATAAAACGCTTAAATTTAAAGATATTATTGAGTACAAAGTGGTGAGAAGATAGATAGATACCTTTTGTATCGATTTATGCAAATAAACCCTCGCGCCGTTTTTCCGTAGGGATAGGCATATAGCAGTGGTCGGCAAACTCATTAGCCTGAAGAGCCAAAGATAAGCAGTACAACAACTGAGAACTCTTTTGAGATCCAAATTTATTTTATGTTTTGAAACATTTCCACTTGAAAGCCAACAAACCTTATTGTGTAGCAGAAGATTTGCGTATTCACTCTAGATTTTAAGAAAAGAAACTGAATTGGCGATGATAAAGAGCTAATTACAATATTTGAGTTTGTCCAAATGTTTGTAGACCAAAGACTGGATTTCACCCCCTCGGGAGTCATTAAGATTAACAAATTACAACAGGGGTGGAGAATACCTTAGAAAAAGGAATATGGAAGTCTAGGCATTTACAGGGCTTTTGACCTGTCTGGTTGGTATACATTGGCCTTTGTGGGATTTTTTTGTTAGTATTCTTACTATCAATATTTATTTCATTGCTGTGTCATTACTTTTTTTAATATTCTGTTTAACTTCTTACGTATATTGTAAAAAAAAAAAAAATAATGCCCACTTTACACTGTTTACACTTTTTACCGGTGTAACGTTCACCATTCTGCCTATTCTTAAACATTTAACGTTTTGCTGCTTTCTGTTGATTTTAGGAAAGTGAAAGAGCTGAAATTTTTATTGGTTATAGTTAGTTAAGAAAGTCATTTAATACTTTATGTTTTTAAACGTAAAGTATTGCGAATTATTTGAAAAAAAATACTCAAAAACAAAGTCCCCTTTTCAATTAGAAAATTAACACGATAGATTTTAATGTTGACTACGTATTTCCGTTTAAACAAATTATAAGTTAAACTGCTACAGAACTAATTATATTCTTACTCTGGAAATTCTGACTTAAAAATTATTTATGCTTAATTTACGCCGGTTTAAATAACTATCATACTATTGGTACGGGTAAATAATATATTAATTAGGGGTAAATACTAATTAGCTACTTAAGCAAAGGATAACAATATTCTTTTTTCCTGTAATTAGCATAATGGTCTTCCCAAAGTATGAGTAATGTCCAGTTTGATTTTAAGTTTAACCCTTTCAGACCCTAGTTATTATGCATGTTAGTTACGAAAGGAAATATTTTTTTTAGAATCCAGGCGGACAAATAATACAGTTCAGAGTGTAAAATAAAACTAGAACCCTGAACGAATAGGTTCGACGCGATGGTTATTCTCAGATAAAAAAATTAATGAAGATAAGTCTGCCTCTAAGTGTAGAAGTTGGCGCATTTGCCTACCATGCTGAGGTCCTAGGTTAAATTTCGAGAAGATTTGTTTTTCTTTTTTACTATTTAGAGATTTCAAAAAAACTTTGATCAATTTTGTAAAAATCAAAATATTATAAATAGCTTTAATTACATTATCGAAAAAATCAATAAAGGAGTTTTGCGTTGGTTCAGGCATGTAGAGCGAATGAACATTTGAATTATCATAGCAAATTTAATTTTTATATATTATATATAATTAACGTGTCATTAGTTCACATGATTGTTTCTCCAATCAAAATCTTTGAATAAAAATCACAATAAGTTTTACTCAAGTCAAGTGGAAGTTTCATGTTTTTCAAAATGTATTCAATTGAAATTATTCATATTTTCTACTTTTACATGTTTAACTAAACGTAATTATTACATATAAAATTTTATTTTAATTTAACGAATAATCGTGTAATTATTACACAATAATAATTAAATTTAAACAATTTAATAAAGACAACCCATTTTAACAAAGCATATAGTAGATTAATATCAAAACGAAGCATATCGTTTAACATTTGTGCTTCATTTTTTGCTATTTGTAATGAACATTTTAATTTTGAAATATTTCTATTTATTTGAATGTGTAATGTAAGAGTTTAAAAAACATTTTTTTTTTTTTTTTGTTCCTTGACTGGCACCCGAAGCTAGAGGGAGAATCTTACCCTTCAATGTAACTTAAATGATCGAAATACGCTGCAATGCACCGATGCAGTACCTTATGCACTTCAAGATGCGAATAGGAAAACAATAGTATTTTATAAATGAATTTAAGTTTTTCGAATGAAATCTGAGTCTCAAGCTAATATTTGTCAAAGTTCGCGGAACATGTCTTGTATATTAAAAAAAAAAAAATTGTATAAACCACTCATATTACCGTATTATGCGTTTAAGTGCCGGGGTAAATACGTCCTGAGGATGGGGTAGTAACCTTGATACCAGCTGTCGAACACCACGCTGCCCTAGTTCTTGTGTGTTCAATAGACCATTTTGCAAATTTTACAGGAGACATTTTTTGTTTTTTAAATCAAATTAGTAAAATCAGTAAGTGGATATTAATACCTAAAAAATGCTGAAAAAACTATTTAATAACGGTAAAAAGAACAATTCTTAAGATACATAGACGCGAAATAAGAAAATGAACATATTGGCATTCATAATTAGATTTTGCCGAAAATGGTCTATTAAACATACAAGAACTAGAGCAGTGAACTGCAAATTAAAGTGATATAAATTCATTTAAAAAAATGTATGTGTTAAAAGTCATACCACCAAATAAAAATTACTTTTATTTTAAAAACATACGTATAATTTATTTTTGTACGATCAAATGAGTGTAATTTAAGTCAAATAAATTAAAAACTTTCCTTATATATAATTTGAAAGACTATAATAATACTCTTTTTAACTAACAAGCCACATGTCAAACGAAAAACTAACTTTTGTGTGTAACCGACTTCCAACTTAAGCAGAAAAAACGCATTTTAGCTTAACAATAATAATAATAAAAAATCCAGCTTTTTAATTTCAGTAAGTAAATAAATGTTTGATTTGTGGATATTTGAATGTCACCCGGTCTGAACGGGTTAACTGTGTTTTTCCATTAAGATTTCTGGTTTCTTAACAAAATATTAGGGATTTCAATAATAACATTAAATAAGAGCGTACAATATTTTGTCTTAACCATAATTTTCGTTAAGAAATACTAGATTTTTAAGAAATACTAAATTGTTTAATAGTAGGTTTAATGCGATATCTCGGGCAAATATATGGTAAAATTGGGTATGGTAGGTGCATTAATGTTAAGATCCGTGCATTATGTAAGGCATTATCGACATCGAACTTGTAGAGCGAATGGAAAGCAAAAGAACAGCTAATAGGATTTACGATTCGAATTTCGATGCAGATAACAAAGAAGATCGAGAAAGACATGGCATGTCCAAATTTAACAACCACTTGAAGAGGGACATGTCAAAAATAGAGATTATCATCGTGCGTGTATAAAAAGATGTATTAATATAGAGCAAGCAAAGTCTGTAAACCATGACGTAATATAAATATAATAAGGTCTTATTTTATCTTATTTTATTTTATTTTATTAAATTTTATCTCTAATTCTTAATATTTTATATAAATTTATATTTTCGACACTTGACACCCTCATTCCAATATAACACCCACTCACCCACCCTCTCACTCACTTACACTCACACAAACACACTAGTATGTATTGTACGTGTATTAATGGATTTCTGTGGATATCTGTCATTGGTTTTATTCTCTGTATATTTTATTTGTTATATTTTTGTTACATGTATTACTGTTGATATCCCCAATAAATAAAATTAAAAAAAAAAAAAATGACAGAGTGATATGTCGTTCTATTCTCTCTGCCTACCCCTACAGTGTAACGGTGTGATGGTTTGCTTTGGTTTCTTTGCACTTTATATAAAAATCAATAACAACAACAACAACAACAAACCATCACGCCGTTTCCCCGTAGGGGTAGGCAGAGAGGATAGAACGCCATAACACTCTATCTTAGCATACAGACTTTGCTTCGTCTACATTCATACATCTTCTCATGCACGCACGCCGATTATTCCTACTTTTGACATGTCTATCTTCAAGTATTTGATGGACTTGATCGTGCCATGTCTTTCTTGGTCTTCCTCGTTTTCTGCATCCATCAACATTCGCATCGTAGATCCTTTTAGCCGTTCTTTCGCTGTTCATTCGCTCTACATGTCCAAACCAACGCAACACCCCTTTCTTGATTCTGTCGACATATTTAAATACGGATGTTTTAAAATCGGCTGAATGATTTATTTACCACTATGCGTTCATAATGAGATTTTTTAATTATATGTGTTTTGCGCGTAAATAATTAAGGAATAATTTATAATTTAATTGAGTTAGAGGATATCTTACTGTACGTACAAATAAATTATAGCGTGTAAAGTGGCGTCGTAAAATTGCCAATAACAGGCCACAACCACTGTAAATCCGTAGACCTCCGTATTTCTTTCTCAAAAATGTTTTCCATCTTCTTTATAACGAATTTCAATCTTAATTGCTCCCTGAGCAGTAAAATCTTTCTCTGTCCAAAAACATTTAAACATTCTTAAAATATTTTTGAGTCTACCATATCAGTATAAAAAAGGCATTAAAATTGAAAAGCATTTCCAGGCGTTGTCTGGTAGGCGAAATAAATCAGCCGGATGAATCTCACCCTCTCGATCTCAGGTTCAGCTCATTTACTTCACAAAAATCAACAGATGGAGAGTTGAGACAGTGTGGATGTTAAAACATAGAAATAATAACGAATGTTACGCAATGATGAGCCGCTTAAACTAACCAATGACAATTCATTAGCCCTGAAAATGCCCCGAATTCGAATTTTTTTAAATTTCGTTTTACTATAAATTTATTGATTAATGAAAACATTATTTTATTTCCAATCGTTCGTATCTACATTTATCCATGTCCAGGCGGATGAAGATAACAGTTCTCTATGTGGAAATAGAATCAGAAACCTAGACGAGTGTTTTCGACTAATATTATCAGGCTTAAAAGTCTGAAGAAAAAAAAATTGAGCTGAGATGAGTTCGCCTGAAATAGTGTAGTAGTAAGCGCATTCATCTACCGTGCTTGAGGTCCTGGGGGTTAGTGCTATGCAAGCTCCTGACGTCACAGCGACCTGTGAAGATCTACTGTGACGGGGCCCCGACTACAATGGGAAGTAACCGAGTTATCTTCGACTGTCCATAAAGAAAAACCAATATTTGTGTACAAAAATGAGAATACTTGCATGAACATTTAAAGTATCTTTGTCGATAATTTATAGTTGAATATGTTTAGAAGAAAAAAAATTGTATGCATATTCTACTTTTCATACGGAATAATAATTGGATTCCTGGCACGATTGACATTAAATATTGGTTTTAATTGTCGTTCTACAGTACAATGTTTCATTGTCCCTGGACTGGCACCTAAATTGTAATACTGATCACTCTACTCACCCAATGGTGCGTAGGACACTGCATTGGTACACCAAATACAGTGCAACTTAAACTGAAGGTAAAGATACGAAGATAAACGCATCAATTTCTTATTATTTTTACCCTTTTATACGCCTAGTGGTAAATAAGACACCCCATAAGTACGTCGATTGCAACACATATCCCGATAAATTTCTACATAATGCAAAATTAATTTATTCTACCCCTTACGTTTCTGTCCGGGAACTAAAAATCATGAAATCAAATTACAGTTATATTTTTTTTTAAATATATTTTGTTTTATTATTTCACTATCAGAAATATTGTTTAATAATGTGTATGCTTCCACTTTTCATTAATTTGTATCCCAACTCAACATAGGACTCTTGGCCTCAAAGATTTGGAGATACGTTATTATTTTTTGTCATAAATCAATAAATGTGCTTTGTAGTCATACTTTATGGAATATCAAAAAGTTTTGAGTTTGTCAAAATGTTTGTAGACAAGGACTGGATTCAACTTCCTCTCACCCACATAAATAAAGGTTTCAGCTCTTCACAAACATCAACAGATGAAAGAATTAAAGGAATATAGATGTTCAAATATGGGCAGAATGGTGAATGCTACACAGTGTGTAAAGTGGCCACTTAAACCAGCCATTGACAGGTCATAAGCCCTGTAGATGCCTAGACTTGTATATTACCTTTTCTTAAATGTTTTTCATCTCTGTTGAAATATGCTAATATAAACAGCTTCCCAGGGAGTTAAATCCATTCCTTGTGTACAAAAATTTGGACAAGCTCAAAATATTGTTTATAAATCCACCTGGTCCATGAAGAAGTATCGAAATTGAAAAAATAAGATTTTCAGGCGTTGCCTAGTATGTAGGTGAAATAATTCAATTAGATAAATCTCACCCTCGTAAATAAAGGTTTCAGCCTATTAACTTTACAAACATCAACAGAGGAATGATTTGAAGGAATATAGATGTTCAAATGTGAGCTGAATGGTGAATGTTACACAGTGTGTAAAGTGGCCACTTAAACCAGCCATTGACAGGTCATAAGCCTTGTAGATGCCTAGACTTCTATATTGCCTTCTCTTAAATGTTCTTCATCTCTGTTGTAATATGTTACTATATGGAATACGGCAATCTTTTTTTTTACTGTTTGTTTATTTAACTAGACTTTCACCTATTTTTAAAAAAAATATATAATCATTAATCTTAATTTTCTTCAAAAATATTCCCGATCCCTTAATATTTGAATAAATCATAAGAATCAATTTTTTTTTTTTTAAAACGGATTTTCACAAAAAGGAATGCTATTGTATTGCCTAATTTATGCACTCGTTAAATAATATATATTTTGTAACATAATATATTTTGTACGTATTAAAATGTTGTGCGCCCCTGATCTACCCTACAGGGCCGTAATGAGATATGACTCATTACAAATTTTTAGGGGTATAAAAGATGAACAATTGTTAACATTCACCGTCAGTTGCTAAATGACTGTCGGTTGCTCTTGTCAATTCGCTCCGCACTTTTTTCTATTTAAAAAATAATTGTCCGTTTCAAAGTGAATATATTCTACATCTGAAGTGGCCTATTTTAAGGTGTTATTTACAAAACAGATCAGTTTTTTCTAATCGATAACATTTCAAGAAACAAAATTATCGGGTGATATCTATTCTGACTTGATCGACTTGAGTGAATCATTTGATTGATAAGAAATATTAGATAAATTTATCAAATACATATCCGGCATTGTGTTTTGTTGTTCAGTGGAAATAAGTACTTACAAGAGATTGTGAATTGTTTTGTTATTCCGAAAATGGATTCATTCCCTCGATGGGTAAGTCTACAAAATCATTTATATATTTTAATTTTGTTAAACAAAATGTATTTTCTAGCGGTTTTTTTAACCGGCGTATACGTATACTTGTCTATTACAAATATCTAATTTGTTTACAATTTTTTTCTCTGTTATTATTTTTTGTTTCAATACGTACTCAAAATATAGGATTAATAAAATAGATCCGATTTAAACAAAGCTACTGTAGAAACATATAAGTAGATGGGAGATAATTCTAGAGCTGGGTAGACATAAGCTTAAAACGCTTAAAAATAATAGTAAAAATCCAATTGATTCAGCATATCAAACCATATACTTTTGAATCCCTTCGATTAAATTTCACGATTTTCTTCAAGTATACTTCTTCTGGAGAATTTTCTGCGTTTATTAATGTTTATGATATAATAAACAAATATTCTCGAAAACAGTCATTTATTTACAATGTACTATCAATATAGTTCGATTTTTTATTAAATAACCTAGTAATATTTCTTAAGTGTTCAGGACATACTGTTATTTATAAAAATGAAATTTGGTCTCCAGGTGCTCAAAATAGTTCAATCTAAAAATAGATAAATAGTTTCTACATTGTCCTAAACAATTTATCGCACTAGCAAACTGTGTCCCAACAGAAATATTGATTGTTAGTAGATACTGTTCGTGATATTGTGTGAAAACAATTAAATTTAGAAATGAAAAACATTCAATTTCTCCTAGAATTAAACTTATCGGAAACGAATTGTGGCATATATAAATATTTAAATAATATGTATTAATGTGGTATATTTTATAACAGTGTTCGAACGTCAAAACTACCAACTGATTTTATTTTTGTATCAAGTATTTTTGTAACTTTATTTGGTCAGATAGTGATTTATTGCCACTGGCTATCTATTTCAGTCAATCGTATATAATATCTTAATCGTATCCACATGAATAAATACGCGAAATATTTTTTTAAATATAAACACTGGTATCATTGTGTATACATTTTGCAACAAGTAAAAGCAAAACAAACATTGTATTCAACTCCAACAATAACACACGAGAGCTTTTACTTCTATCAACATTATCTTCGGATGATAGATATTTTGAAAATAGCTACGACATACTGCAATTTCACTATGCAAACAGGGATCGAAACCAAACCCATCGTCCATGCGATTGAATTTTATATCTAAACGGCTTATGGAATTCATAAAAATGTAATATTAGTCGCATGGTAAAATACAAAAATAAAATCAAAACCTGCCTACTATTTATGCAATGGGTACAATCATTATCATCGATTAAAGAGTAATTTGCATTGAATTAAATTTTATATATTTACGATCAAATGATTATGGCAAAGTTGTCAACATTTTTAGTTGCTCTCAAATAATCGTGTTACAAATAAAATGGAAGATAATAAAGAAAAAGAATAATGTTTATACATCTAGCGTAAGCCTTCTATACAAATCATCAAACTCAAGTGAAAAGAACAACGGAAGCAGTTAAATTAAATTAACAGACAAAATAATACAAAAAAACCCTTTGCTTTTAAAACGACTAACTAGTATATAATAGGAGAGGATTTAGAAGAAGATTTTTTTTCTGTACTTTTAGATGAGGTAGTTCAGTGGTTTTTACAAAAAATATTAACTACCAAACTAAGCCTGAAAATTTTGTTTATAGACCACCAAACTAAGCCTGAAAATTTTGTTTATAGACCACCAAACTAAGCCTTAAAAATATTTTTATGTATCAGCACTATGATTTTGAAAGGTTTTCGATCTTAAAAATAAGTACACCTGTGACGTATCAAGTCATTTTTCTTGATTATTGGCTTTCCGGTAACCGGAAATGTATCATTCGTTTCTATCATTTGTTGGTTTCGGAGAACTAGTGACGAGATTCAAAATAGTTCATTTTTATCAAAATTATTTTACACCAGGATTACCTTACAATTAAATGCTCTAATTTTTACCGCGCGTAAGAAAACATTTTTTGTATCTAATTTCCCGTTGCACTGCACTTTGACAATTATAAATATTATTGTAAAATCAGAAAGATTGGTAGCATTTATATAAACTCATTCATTCATAGGAACCCTGAACTCGTTTTTTTACTCAACGGCTACTCATCGAAGTGAAGCCTACTACGCTTGAGATTCCGGGTTGGATTCCCGGGAAAGTAGAAATTCAAATTTGGTTTTGAAAGTGGTTTTCTACTGCAATATTTCACTGTCCCTAAACCGAGATCTAAAGCGTAAGACTGATCACTTTCCTTTCTCAGGACACATGAGATACATAGTATGTACTTTTCAATTAAGTTCCATATTCACCATCAAGTGCGATTAATAGATAGATGATAATTGTTATGACAATCAAAAAAATAAGGGATCATTTATAGAATTCGTAAAACAACAAAAAATAGCTCTTTATAGTATTTCTTCTTCATTTATATTCTCTTGTGATTATTTATTATTGCACTGCTATTAAAACCACAATTATTTTCCATTCAATGTTATTATTAAATATTTTTTAATAATCAACTTACATTTATTTAAAATAGGTAACATCAAAACACGATGTTTCAAGACCAGACCACGAAACCTCAGAAGAACATTCTTCATGATAAACTTTTTTTGGTTATGGATATTTTTATAATTTAAAAATGTAAATAAACGGACTAGCACAATGAGCAAACAAGGGAAACAGCTGGGTAGGGGAGAGGTAGGGGTTTGTGGAAGGGATGCTTATCCAAGAAAATTTATTCCATTTTCAAATTATAAAAAAAATACGTAAATTTATTTTTTTAAGTTTGTAATGGGGAAAATTGCTTCGTAATTTTGCGGTCTGGTACTAAAACACATGTATAAGTAATTATCTCACTATAATCATTTCTAAAGTAAACATGTAAGAAATTTTTTAGATATATAGTTTTTTTACAATCGACTCCTTTTTCTGATAACTTTGTTTTTTTACAGCTCCTAGACCTGTTTCAAGATACCCCTGACGAGATACGGGACAATGAGAGAGAAATAAAGGCCGAAGAGAATCTTCGTCCTGTACGCGTTGTTATATCAGATACTGACGGTATAAACAATTTATTATTGAACGTATGATTAATTGTTTTATGAGCAGCCAAAATATTATACTATATCTACTCGAAACAGGCATACGGTGACGTTTTTGATTAGGGAAGCAGTACTAGGTAGATTAGTAAAATATGAACCTACTACCGACACAGTAATTCGAGTTTAAAATAAACTAAAAAGCAATTTTATGCCATAATTTAAGAATAAAATAGTTATACATCAAAGTTTAATGTTATAATACAATCGTAAAAACGTCAGTGCTAAATTTGTTGTAAAGCAGTCACAATGTATGAAATGTAAACTTGGATCGATTTGTTAAAACTGCTTCCAAAAAGCTTCTAAATATCTCAATATTCGCATGTGCGGACTTGAGAAATCAGTACTGAGCGCCCGCTTCAAAGGAGTTATGCAGTTTCTTATTTCACAATAAGTCGAAGCGGAGTGATTTTTACTTTAGTTCAAGCACTGGTTGGATGGACGATTTTTTTTTCAACTTAAAGTAATCGATGAATGAGCATCAAACCCATCTCAGATAGCTACTACAAACGAATTAAATTTGTTGTACTTAGAAGATTAGTTATAAAAGATGGCTCATTGTACTATAGGTACTAAAAAATTAGCTTCTAATTTTTATTTTTTTGGGGAAGCATTGGATCTAATTAACTTTTTGGCACTTGCCCTCCTTTTTGTATCTTTCCAGTGTTTTGATATAACTAGTCTATTGAATAAATAAATACATTTCTAAAAACCCACTTATTTTTTTCAGGTGATAAAGGTGGAGACAAGGCACACAAGTGTACCTGCAAAAACTGCGCTGAAATTATTTCTCGAGTATCTGAGTGTCTTCTGTGTTGCAACCCTCTCCAGGTAAGCTCAAAACAAAATTCAAATAAATAAATAAAGGAAAATAATACCCGAGTTGTATTTTACGCAAAAAAGAAACCGCTACCTCAGTCATAAAAATAGCCATGATGGCTACATTACAAAACCGACATTGTGTATATAATGGTTTATAAATACGAATAATAAGTTATTGTGTAACGTATTTGGAGTTCATTAATAGTAATAGGGGATTAGCTGGACTCATTCGTTTGTAGAATCGTATTTGGCTTCCCTAAATTTGTGATTGACAATATTTTTTAACCACCCATGAAAATTATTTATCATCCATTTCTTTCAAAATACGTATTTGAGAAATATATCAAATAATGTGCTAATGTTTAAAATAAAGTAAATTAATCTCAGCTTAGTTAAACTTTATCTTTTGTTATAAATGCATTCTATCCACAAAACATAAAGAGCAAATTGGATTACAAATAATAGATCACGAAATAAAATTTAAATGTGACAGTAGAGTAGTATGTCAATATTTGTCAGCGTTGCTGTAAAACGTTTGTTGCGTTTTTATAAACCAGTTTTTAAATAACAGCAATTTAATAAAGCAACCAAGATCACCCCTCAACTATTGTTGTGTGTTGACAAAATGTTTAACAAGATTCTTCCAGTACAAGGCCCTTCCATAAAATATTCAGGTAATGACAATTTAACTGAATAAAAATAAAAATGTTGATAGCACTTAAATAACAAGTGTATGAAGAAAAATTCATGACAGGAAAAAAGGCGACATTGAATACTTTTAATATTTTCTGAGTTGTTTCACCGCATACTGTTTCTTCTTTTTGCGCTTCGGGCACATCACGGCAATGTAACCCAAAGAAAAGCAATGAAAATAATCAGTATTTGAGCTTATTTCAAATATGTAATAGATTCTTTTGTAGTCCTTTTCCACACCCTATGATGTATAGCGCACTGTATTGGTGCATAGGACACTGCATCGGTACACCAAATCTTAATCAGTTTTGTTACATGAAGGTAATATCAGTCTTACGCTTCGGGTACAAGTCCATGGACTAAGCAATGTTCTAGTGTGAAAACATCCTTATAAATATATTTTTCATGAAACCATGTCGGGAATCGAGCCCGAGACCTCTTGCATGGTAGACAAACGCGCTGACCATTACACCACGAAACCGACATACAAAAAAAGCGTACCCGTGAAAAACTACTCAGCATAATTCCACTTGTAAAAAATAAAATATAACATATAAAAAACATAATACAGAAAAGAATTTATTTATTAACATACATTCTATATCTATATTCGTCCCAACTCTATGGTATTAAATATCCTGTGTTGAGATGGGACGAATATATGAAGAGAAAAAAAATTGACTGACTTAAAAAAACATTTGTTGCACACGGAGCGACCCCAGATCAGCCTTTCTTCCTTTCTCCTTTCAAATAAAAAATATTATATTAAATAATATGAATGTATACAAAAACAATAAGCATGTAAAACCTTTTTAAATGGGTACAGTTAGATGAAATAATTATTATTATTTGCATCAAGGTTCAAGAATTGAAGAAATATATATTAATTTCCGAATAAGCCTCCAAAATTAATGTTTTACATCTATTTTGACCTGAGAGTAGCTATCGTTCCGAAAACCGTTCTAATTTTATTTTTTTATTCTGTATGCGTCTGAATGCAGAATTTATTTGTTTTTATTTTCTTTCTAGAATTCCGGGGTGTGTGCGTGCGCACGCTGCGGTTCTCTGTGGTGTGGCTCGTGCGCGCGCAAAATTGTATGCTGCCCTTACTGTCGCGCTCCGCCCCCGACCGCCCCTTGCGCCGCCATTGCTAAGCTTATCAGGGACCTCACGTTACCTTGCCGAAATCAGAGGTAAGAATTATTTAACCGTCGCCTGCTTTGTCATAAGAAAGAAAGACGTAAATGTCAAATTCTGAAAACGGAGAAAGTTTTTTTCGGAACGCAACCGACTAAGATACCCTATTCATCAACACCATCGTTCCCTTTCCACACCTAATGGTGCATAGAATACTGCTTTGGTACATTTGTAGCGTATCTTTTTTTACATGAGGGTAAGACGAAGTATATATAATAAGAAGGTATGCTAGTGTAAAACAGCCTTGAAACACATGTTTCATGTCCACCGTGTCAGGAATCGAATCCGAAACCTGGCATGGCAGGCGAAAGCGCTGACCAATACACCACGAGGCCGACAAAATACTTTTGGAAATCACCGGTTGAAAAAATCCCATTTGATTTTCTCACCAGGAATCGAGCCCGGACCCCTTTTGCGTAAAGCGAGCGTCTTAACTATTACACCACGGATCGTGGTCATTAAAGTAATTTTATTCTACTGAACCGTTAATATAAGTTAAATGGAAAAAATAAATGTCTTTACCGCCGTACATGAAACTTGCGTACAATGTACAAAGTACGATGAAATTTAGTTCTGCGTATAATTAGACTTGAAAAATACACACAAGTGCTGAAAATTTAAAAATTTGTCCGGCGAAGTACCTCTGAAATGTATGAAAAAAAAAAAAAATATGAATTACTTACGTCACAAGTTCTTCTGATTAAACCAATGATAAAAGGTTTTGATAGATTTCTTGTTTCCGGGAAGATAACACCGACTAGAACTAGTGACGTCACTGGCGGAGTCATACAAAACTTTAATAAATCTTAGCGCTAATAATACGGTACATAAAAATGTTTTTGTTTTATATATGTATTACTGTTAAAATAAAAAACCACTGAACATCCTCGGTGAAGCGTATCTTGTTCGTATACATGAAGGCAAGTTGCTTTACGCCAGCCCAGAGACTATTAAATATTACAGTGTAAAACCATTTATCAAATGAATTACACTTGAATCGAACTCAATTCCGTTTTCAGGATTTTTGCCTTAATTAATTAGCCTAGATATAGGTCTTTATCTAGGCTAGTAAAATAATTATGACTTACAAGATCCATCAGGCAGGAGAGGGTTAAAACTATGTTTTTTTTACCATTTAAATTTAAAACAATGCTGATGTGTCATATTTATATATTTTGATTTGTCTCAATGAATGATTTTACAATATAAAAAATAAATCTCGATCGTTGTAAAACTGAGAATGGCCGTTTTCGAAAAATCCATTATTTAAAGCTATATTTTTAGCATTTTGATTTTTTTCATAATTATACTTCACGCAAAAATTTTAATTGACAATATTTTATCGGAGGTGCGGTATATCAAAAAGTTAACAACATAGGCACAATTAATTTGCCTTTCCCATACATATATTTTTTTTAAATTGACTTGTGGATTGTCCATTCTTAAATGTTCAGTTGTGACAATAAAGTAGCTAAGTACGTATTGATTAGATTTTGTCATGTCACGTCTTTATCACCTTTCCTCATACTGCGTCCTTCATCATGTTTGCATCATATGTATTTTAAGTCGCAGTTGTTTCGCAGTTCATTCGCTCTACATGTTCAATAATCGATTAATACACTAAAAGTGTAAGATTTACAAAAATAGCGACATTCTTTTAAAATGCATCAGACAATGTTATTGATTAACATCAAATTATTTCGTGATAAATAATCATTCCATTTTTAAGAAATCTTCGATTGGCATCTGAAGATTGCACATCATTTATGTGCATGCATGTATAATCTTGGCATATTTGATGATTAATCGAAAGAACTAGATACTTACATATTTTAGGAACGGATGATTCTTAAACATAAGGCTTTGCGTCATTTAATATAAAAAAATACAAATGCAAAAGTTAGAAATACCTAAAAGTTGCTAGCTTAATTAAAAACCAAATCAAATAATTGTTTCGTTTAATTCTAAAAGGACAAAAATGTTTTATACTACAACCCAGTTTGTCCATTTAAGAAAATATTCGTTTTTTTTTATATAACCGGCCAGGCAGAATTGGAAAAAAATAAAAGTTGAAGTTTTTACCTTTTGTAATATTATTTGACTAACTGAACAAAATATTATTAGAAAAACTCGCTAAAAACGTTAGCGTCACGTAATAACACGTAATTTAATAATTAATTGTTTGATATAAAAAAAACCTCGGATCTGTAACCTGGATTAAAAATCAATTAAATCGAAGAATAAATGCATGGCTGTCTTTTTTTTCAATTTCACGAAATAACTTTTTAAATTCGTTTATTTATGTATCTACTTTGGTATCGAATTAAATGTCAAGATCACATCAAAACACGGCTGGCGATTAAATAAAGGCTAAATTCGCTTTTGGCAAGAGTTACAACATAATTTTAGAAGACTCAAGGTAAAACGCGCTCTGACTTTTCTTCATTAACACGTAATAGATCGTAAAATCTGGCTGGCGGTTAAATATTTAGCGTTGAGCATGAGTTGAGTGTCATAATTTTAGAAGCTCAGATATATCATGGTCAGGCTGTTTTTCATAAACACGTATTTCTTATTATTAACATCTTTAAAAAATAGTTTAATATATCCGGCAAAATACGTTTGATGTACAAGTTTATATTTTTGCATATTTTCGAGATCAATAGACCTTTTCGCGTAAAGCACGTTTTATAACAATGTTTTTTTGCCCATTTTAATTGATCCAATATTATTATACGGTGCGTTTTTATTATTTTTCATCTGTGAATATAGTTTAAAGGTTATTATTATATATTAATTGACAATGTTTTCTTCTCAGGTGGGGGTGTCCAGCACAAGTGAATTACGAAACTCGTATAGCCCACGAGTCTTCGTGCACTTTCGGCATGATACTGTGCCCCCTTGACAAGATCTGCACGCACAGCCTCACTTATCTGCAACTTCGCAGCCACATGGCCATCTACCATGGCATCACTACCATGGAGTCCAACAGAGGATACATCGTTGTAGAGAATTTCATCAACAAGATGAAAAAGGCAATCATGACGAGATATAAATATAAGGTCTGTTTGATCACGAACGGGTGCATTTTCATCATCAAGCTTAGCATGTTTAATTTTTCTTTAACTTGCTCCATAATCATTAGGTCTTTATGCAACGATGTGCCTTATTTGCCTGTAACACAAAAAGAGGAATTCAACGCTGTTGTTATTTTTGAAAGCGATAATATGTACAAACATGTCACGATACCTATTAATGAAAAAAAGTACGTAACACAAGAATTGATACGTAAGACTGATTCGTTCTATAAATCATGGCCGGGTCAAGATATTAGTATAACGGTTCAAATTTGTCATTTGGCCAGTGACAAACCGGTAGTATTTTTTGTTTAAGCTTTTGTTTAAGCCACTCTCATCTTAATTTACTTCTTGCTTCTCGAATTTTTTTATTTTTCAACTTGTGTAATTAGTGTACTTAGTTAATAAGCATAATCTCATTTTGATTTATTTTAACAATATTTTTTTGCATTGCGAAGGCCCGCGTTTTTTAATAATCATACACAAAATAAAAAGTTCACTCAGTTTTTGTGAGACAAATATTTATTGGCTTACTAAAACCTTATTTTTGAAAAAAAAAATTCATCTTATCGAAAAGAATATTATTCCATTAAAAGCGAAAAAAATTGCTATGAAAAGCTCTAAAAATTCGTATGTGGCGAATTTTTCGTAGAACTTTCCATAAAACGGGTTAACGTACAATTTTGTTGGTGTTTCTTATTTTTCGCCTTTTGAAAATGATAGAAAAACACAATAAAAATAATATATAAACATTACGATAAAATTAAGTAAGTTGTTTAATTTATTATAGTTATTCTACTTGAAAAAAATATCTTCAGCCAAAAATAAAATAAACTATAAATGTAAATTTATTCAAGACTGATGTTTAATCAACGTATAATTTTAGTTTTCATTAGGTTATTTGCATTTTTGTCATGTTCATATTCCTTCTAAATCTCATTAAGATATTGTAAATTAATACTCTTCATTAAGTTTCACAAGGTTCTATTTTTAAAAACCCTGAAAAAAGCTGCCATTTAAAAAACTTTCATCATTAGTTAAATGCATCGTGGATTATGAAAAATTTATTGGTCAATCTCAATGTGATAGATAGAAAAATTAAAATTAAAAATGGTTCTATAAAAATCTCAAAAAATCGTTTACATGTTAGATATTTTTAGTATTTCCATTTACCTTTTGAAACTGATATTATAAAAACACGAAATATTCTAATAAGTCGTTAATTATTATAATTCTACTTCTAAGCATTAACTTTGTGACTTTATTGACGAATAGTGTTTTGCATAAATTCATAATACCATTTTATTTTTGGGTTTTTTTAATTTGCATGTTTATATTTTAATTATGTACTTAATCTTAATAGGGTATTATCTATTATTTTTTATAAGAGAATACTCTTTAATTTTGTCTTGCCTGTTTTGTCTTTAAAACTTGATTTTTATAGTTTGTAAATTTTACTTGCTAAAAAACCATATATATATCGGAAATACGCTTTTTTTATCATACTGTGGCAATAAACCCGCCTCTCGCTCACATACGCCTTATTTTGCCTACAAGCTGTATGACGTCACCGCATTCAGTATTTTAGCAAGCATTACCATGATCATTACCTTCATTTAATAATTAATCCATTTGAAATTATACTTTAGTCTCGTAGTAAAGATTTTTGTTTTTATTAGAAAAAAGTTATAATACCCTATCATTACATGTGTAATAAACTCTACTATAATTTTGTACTCATTTGTCTCTTTTACTTATCTTAATAAAAATACATAAAAATAAAAATACATGTTTCAATTTATTTAAATCACCTATTTAATTGGAAAATTTATTGGTATCTGCATACGTAACTCAAAAAAGACACTGTTATTATTGTTACTGAGGTGCGATTTGATCTTTGTAAATTATTGAAAATATTGGTTGATGGATGTCACATAAGGGATCACTTAAACTAGCCAATAAAAGATATTAATGCACACATACATTTATTATGCGTGTATAAATGTGTGTACATTTACAACAGAAAAAATAGTTGGAAGTCTGGGCGTATTTAAAGCTTACGCTCTATTGGCTCAATTTTATTATTCTGTCAACGCTGTACTCAAATAGCGAGGTATGAAGCTTCATATGCCAGTCCTGGAAAAATGGACAACATTGTAGAAGCACCATTAAAACTAGTATTCAGTGTCTATCCTGTTATGGACCGAACCTAGGGCCCCAAAATGGTAGGCAAACAAGGAGGTGCGTCCAATATACTTCTTTTTTCAGAATTTATATTCAGGATGACAGCAGTCATCTAATTGAAAATATTTCTTTTAAATTTATTTCAACAGAAAGGGAAAACATTTTTGAGAAGGGAATATGGAAGTCTAGGCATTTACGGGGCTTATCATTGGCTGGTTTAAGTGGCCACTTTACACACTGTGTAACATTCACAATACTGCCTATGTTTGAACATCCACATTTCCATCCGTTGACTTTTGTGAAGTAAAAGAGCTGAAACTTTTATCACGTGGGTGAGATTCATCCGGCTGAACCAAATCACTTACTAGGCAACCAAATCACCTACTTCTTGTTTTACCAGGTAGCAATTCAACAATGTTTGAGTATGCCCAAATGCTTGCAGACTGGCTGGATTTCCTCCCTAGGGAGTTGTTCGTATTTTGACTTATTTTAACAGAGAGGGAAAACATTTTTGAGGAGGAAATATGGAAGTCTAGACATTTACATTACCTGTCATTGGCTGTTTTAAGTGGCCATTTTACACACTGTGTAACATTCCCCATTCTGCCTATGTTTGAACATCCACATTTTCCTAACTCTTCCATCTGTTGACTTTTTCTTCTCTGTTTAAATTAATTTAAACATGAACTGCCTAGGGAGGAAATCCAGCCAGTCTGCAAGCTATTGGACATACTCGAACATTATTGAAAATACCTCTCATTCGTTCTGATTCTGATACACTCATGATTATGTTAAGCACACACAAACCGATAGTTTTAATTAAAAAAATTCACGCGTTAAGAATCAAATAGCACCAGTCTTATTCTGTCACAATTTCGTTTCGTAAGATCGTTCGTTCGTCATACTCGACTCAATCAAAATTGTACTTCGTTCTCATTCCCACTAGTGCTATACGAATAAATTTACGAAAGGGATTTGTTACAGAATAAGGCCATAGATTTCAAAGTCTGTGAACCAAAACAGATAATAAATGAACAAATTTCTACTAAAGAGGATCAAAACTAAGTACATGTGATACAATATTTTGTTTTATTAATATTTGAAGCAGCAAGGCTGTAGACTTATAAAAAGTAAGAAAATCATGCGATTTAGAACGCTGTTTTTTTTTTCAAAATCGCGAAACTAAAAAAATCATGCATTAAAAAATACACACTTTAAAATTAAAAAATTTTTTCAAAATGCATTTCTGATAAAAAATGCACTTATTTAAGTTTTATCTAAACATAGTTAATTCCTTTTTGAGCGATAGATTACGCTTCTTAAAATTTAACCAAACTTTTGTACAAAACATTTTCAGGCTTAGTATTGAAGTAAAATGTGTTCAAATAATTTAAAGATAATTTCAAAATCACCATCAGTCCATTTCCGCACCTAATGGTGCAAAAAGCACTATATTGGTAAATCAATCGCAGAATATCTTGGTTTTTTTGTTACATGAAGGTAAGATAATAAGTCTTGCGCTTCAGGTACCAATTCAAGGACTATGAAATATTCTATTGTGAAAAACCCTTTTTAATAAATATTTCACATCAACCATGTCGGGGATCGAACCCGAGACCTCTTGAATGGTAGGCAAACGCACTGACCATTACATTACAAAGCCGAGAAATAGAATAGACAGTAAATAGAATTTTAAAACTGTGGCAACAAAATTTGAATTTTTTGTTTTTGTAATGAAATAAAAGTATTTTTAATGAAATGAAATTTGTGTTTTTTTTTTTATTCTACCTGAAATGCACTCAATAATCTTTAAAAGAGTAAAGCAGTTAAAATATTCTAGTTCATGCCCTTTTTTATGGAATCATATATTTGTATTTGATTTGAATATTACAAGATTGTAAGTTTTCAATTACTTTGGTATATTTTTAGCCAAATATAAATGCTCATATCAGCCGTCGAATGGTGCTCAAATTTTGTTAAAAATAAACTGTAGAAATAAAATATTTACAACCAAAACATTTAAATATTTTATTTAAATTAGATAAGTTCGTAAATAATAATTTTAAGTGAAATATTTTAACTTTTTTTTATACTATAGATAAATAAGAAATAGATAAAAATGATAAAGACATAAAATAAATTATCAAGCTAAGCTAAAAAAATAAATTTTATGAAATATTTAAAATCTGCGCCCCGTAGCGTAAAAATACACTAAATATTGAAAAAATGTCTGTCGGCAATTAAAAATATATTAAAACACTGTAATTTGTTGGTTTATTCTAAAGAACTTGTAAAGTGATTGAAAGTACTCGTAGTTCGTTTTTATTTAAATCATCAGAATTCCAATTTATTAATAAAAAAAAAATCATACATTGAAGAAAAACTTCGCCGTACAGTTAATGCCCCATTTTTTACCGCGGGTAAGAATTTTTTTTTTCACTTCCCCATTCGATACTCAAGAACTTCCTTATTCGATATTTGTGATATGTTCAAACTCTGTAAAGTAGGTGAAATAATTTGGATACATCCACATTAGTAAATTTTTTAACTATTTTACTCCACAAAACACACAGATAAATTAATCGAATAAATATAGATGTTACCATTAAATCGGTCAATGACAGGTCATTTGCCCTGTAAATGCCTCGTCTTTGATATTTCGTGTTGCTAAGCATCTTTTTTGATAATTTAAAGAAATTAATCATAAAACCCATGTAAAATTTTCTTGAGTCGTGTACAATAAATTATTTAATTAAGTTATTACATTTTCCTTATAAAAGAACTGTTTGAGTGTTTAATTATTTTTTGTTGACTCAACCCTCCAGGCGAAAATGTATATTTGCGTAGGGAAATTTAATAATTGAAAAAAATAATGAAACTTTACACTTAAATCGGAATAGGTTATATTTTGAAGAGTCTAGAGATATTTCTCGCAAAACGGTTTCCGCGGGATGAGCATTACCAATAGTGTTGTCCGTCATTAATTATCAACCTACATGCGGTTATAAACTAAAATCGGTTAGTGACGGTAATATTCTTGAAAAAAAATTCAAATGATTTGTTTTCTTAGTATGTGTCCTGTATTCATGCTGAGTATATTTACTGTCAACCTATGTATAAGAAAAAAACTTAATTAAAATATATCAAATTAACTGCCCTACCAGATTTACAAGGACGACTTTTTTTACCATCCTTTACGATCCAATAACTTTTTTTTTAAAGGAATAACCCGCTTAGCTTCTATTTAGAGGGTCGTCAGCAGGTGGGATAGAGGGGGTAATGAAAAATACACCACAACACTCAACACAACACACAAGAACAATTGAAAACAAATCTTTCTTAGATTTTTTTCTTGCAACTGGTGAAAATCGAACATCAATCAATTTCACAGTTGGCTGTCTAACCAAATACGCCATGGCGCCTGTCTCAAAACTTGCTCAAAACTCTTTCATTAGTTATAATTGCACAAAATATAAAGAGATATATTCAATTCTGAATTTTCAAATTTTAAAAATGAATTATTAGAACTACTCTAATTAAAAAAGTATCACTATTGTGTTATTGTCTTGTCTTCTTTCTTTATAGATATTTTTATAGGTAACTCCTCAATAGAATCCCTTCTTCTCCTATTTTATTCTAATCCCAATCTTTTCTAATCCTTTACATTCCTCCTAACTTAGTAACATAATTATTATTTTATAACTTGTTCATAATAATTATTATTTTAGTTTATTAGTACATATGTCTACAAAACGTGTTGTATTGTTGTGAAAAACTTTAATTGGGCTGATACATAACTGTTATAAGTGAATTGTTTTTGAAAATCTTTTGTTGTTTTTCCAAATAAATCAATAAATTTAATTATATCAGAAACATTTTTCGTATTCAAGTTTATTAAGGGTGTTTATTTAGTTTTGAATTTTTATTCCTAAAATTGAATATTATTTTTAGATGTTCTGTAGATAATTTTAGATGTTTTCTTTAAGTAAAATAATTTGGATGAATCTTACCTACATCAACAAAGGCCTTAGCTTTACTGCCTTACAACAATCAACGAAAGAAATATAAATATTCAAAAATAGGCAAAATAGTAAATGTTACACTGTGTGTTAGAGTATTTACTACTTTAATAAGCCAATAAATGATAGCTTTTGAGTCATGTAAAACCCTAGACTTTTGTGTTCCTTTTCAAAAAAAATTCAATCAGAATTGAAAGAATGCACTTTTCACCATCTTTTTTCTAGATTTTGTGACATTTAGGTAAAAAGGCACATGTCAATTAAATTTTTAAATGAGTTTAGTATGCAGTTCAACTCTAAATGGTCTACGAAAGATTGGATGAGAGATAAAAAAATGAAAAAAAGATCATTTGAGTTATAAAATAAAACAATTTAACCTGTAATTCGTATAAGAATTGCTTAAAGCAACACAAAACAATCAAATACGAGAAAAAACACAATATGACTTGTACTGCTTTTAGTTTTTCATTCTTAAGTTTACGCATTAAAAGTTTGTTCTAATATAGCACCCTAAATCGTATGTTAAAGAAATAAACCAATAAGAAACTTAAATGGCTTCCCTGCACAGTCGTTTTTTTAATTGTCTTTTTTGTCTTCTTCCAGCCACATCTATATATCTATTATTGAGAAAAATCTCATCCGCATGATGTTAACCCTTCAATTGTCAGGGATTACTTTTATATTTCATTTTATTCATTGTCTTCAAATATCGAATTATTTTTTCTAGTTTTTAGTCCAGTTGCATAGTTTTTTGTAAACACATCGAGGTATTACAGAGGATTTGTTAGTTTGAACTCATTAAACTTTTTTTTTAAAGTAAGATAATAACATTTGAATCATGACACATGAATCACAAACATTTTTTTCGATTTTGTTGCATGACACATTCTTGCATAACACTATCCCTGTGAATGAACATTATAGGTTGACGTGCGCAAGAAAATGATTTCATTATTTTAGAATAAATACCGTAAAAAAATATTTATGCCTACTTTGCAGACCACACAAAACAGGTTAGGGAATTTCGCTTAGATGCTAATGATCTCTGGTTTGATTTCGGATATGGTTTCATTCGTCAATGCGCTTTGTAGCTGCAAGACATTCGTTTAACTAGCTTCTGTGTGTAAATGTCATAAACCATCAATTATTTCAATTAAAAACTCTTAATTGAGTCAAGAATTTAAACCGTCTATGGCTATGCGCTCTGTAGCTGAAGAATGTGTTGTAATCCAGCTCTCATTTGAAACGATTTTGAAAAAATAATTACTAATACCAAAATTTATTTTTAAATCATGTAAATGGGAGCTAGGTTTTTATATGGTATCTGTTGTTAAATCATATTACAATTGGAAGCGAGGAAATAAAATCTATGGAGTTGCAAGACGTGTTGGGACATTTATTGTATAGCGCCCTTGAGGGGATTTTCACAAAATGGCGCTTTATAAATTATCAACAAAAATAATGAAAATAATGGCTTACCCAAAATATTTTTTTAAAATGCATTTTACGCAGATTCTAAGTCCCAAAGAAGTCTGGATCGTTAAACGAATTGTGTCTTTTAATTTATCCTTTAATTTATTTTATGCAAATACTTTTTTTCTTTATAAACTTTTACTTAGCACAACCCGTTTTTAAGATTGATTTATTTATTCATTTAACAATTCCATTTTAAGTCATTCGGTTTTATTAACAATTTATAGCAACACTAATATCCAGTTCGCACGTTTGGCCGAAAACGGGAAAAATGGAGGAAATATTTCGTTTACTGGGGCGCCTCGCGCCTACCGCGGCCAATAGGGAATCCGTAGCGAATGTATTTATTATTACCCCAGAGCCAACGCACTACGGAAACGAGTGAGAAAATTGTTTTCCAAAGTTTAAATGAGTATTTCTCTACTTCAATAATCTAGTAGGTACGTGTTGCATTTATGGAAAATCGTACGGATGTTCAATAAAATTTTACGCTTTTTCTATCTCGAATATAATCAAACTTTAGCACTTTAGAACTGGGTGAATAAAGAATATATAAAATGTTTTTTATTTTTGCATAAGTTAATCATGAATGTTTTTAAATATTTACCTATATTTTGTATGTATGTATGAAGCAAATGGAACATATCTCGATCATTTGTAATAAGAAGGTAAGGTGATTAGTCTTACGCTTCAGGTGCCAGTCCAGAGACAGTGAAATATTGCAGGTAATATAATAGAATCTCAAGGGTCTTACTAAAATATCGGTATATTTTATTTTATTGAAATAAATGGCACTTAGTGCCTTTTACATATAAGTTGCATATACAATAAAATACATACATGTAGTTGAATAAGTAAAATATAGTATTAAAAGCAAATTATTACTAAACAGTTATTTACAAATGAAGTAGTCAAAAAAAAAGATACACAGTTTTAAAATTATATTACTTGTTATAAGAATACTTGAAAAATAAAATATTTGGTCAAAGAAATATTTTGAGCCTGTAAAAATTGTTTTTTAAAAGTAAGAAAGCAACACATATTAATAAAAAAAATTAAAACAATTTTGAATAACACTAAACGAAGATTTTTCTTTTTTAAATTACATGTTTTATTATTTAAAACTACTACTTTGGTAACTAGTATAAATATACATATAAATACATACTGGTAAAAAAAAAAATGACAAAGAGAAATATTTTGTACTTTTAAATAAAACCAAGAAAAGAAAAGAAAGAAAAACATTAATTAAGAAATTTAAACAATTTCAAAGAATTCTAAATGATAAAAAAAAAGTTATCTAGAACTATTAGGTACTGGCTTCTCTTTATTATATATAATATTGAGTGCTTTGTTCAATTGAGGTTCTTTATATCGAGGTTTGGGGGGCTAAAAACCTGTAACACTGAAGTGCACTCTTTTATTTGTTGTCCCCTGTGCAACGAATTCTATGGAACTCAACCCCGTTAAAACGATCAATACGTAATGGTATGAAAAAGAATAAAGTAGACACATTGGAATAGAAATATGTACATACTACTAGTATGTACACAGTTTTACTTTACATATAACTACTGTATACATTAGTTATAGGCTGAAATCACATGTGCATAAAAATATTTACATAAACTTAAGCAATACATATCGCCTCTAAATTGGTTAAAACAGAAAAAAAAACATTTTTGAGGGAGGAAAATGGAAGTCTAGGCATTTACGGGGTTTATGACATGTCATTTGCTGGTTTAAGTACACTGCAACATTCTCCATTCTGCCCATATTTTACATTCAAATTTCTTTAAGTCTTCCATCTGTTGGCTTTGCGAAGTAAAAGATCTGAACATCCGGCTGAACCAATTCACCTTCCAGACAACGCCTAAAACCTGTTATTTTTTTATTATTTTTTATACCATTTAGTTCAGTAAACAATGTTTTGAGTATGTTAAAATGTTTGTAGATTGGCCTGGATTTTCTCTCTAGGGAGTTATTTAGAACTTAAATTGTTGCAACACAGAAGAAAAAGGAGGAAATCAAACCGTCTTCAAACATTTGGACATACTGAGAACATTGTTGAATACATAACAATATTATTATGTCTCTATCATTATTTCAAAGGAACGCTATTCTGACTGTTTATCACACTGGCTCTGTTATAAAAAAACACCTTATAAGCAAATATTCCTTGTCGTCCTCCCCAGCAATCGAACCCGGACCTTAAGTGTGATAGGAAAACGCGCCAACCACTGTACTACAAGGCGTACTTTTTTAAACTTGATTTCTTTTTTCAGGATTTTGACCTGAGAACACCTATCGATTTAAAAACACTCGCCCAGGGCCCCGATTACAATGAGAAGTTAAAAGAGTTGTCTTCTATTGTCTATAAAGAACAACCGATATTTGTGTACAAAAATCAGTATATTTGCAAAAAAAAATGAAGTATCTTTGTCTTTGTCGGTATCTTTGTTAAGAAGAAAAAAATGTATCCATTTTCTGTTTTTCATGCAGAAAACTTAATTTTATTTTGTAGATTAATTAGCAAATTAAATAAACAGAAAATGTAAAGTGCTTGAGTTTGGAAGTGGATGAAAAATTAGTGTGGACAAAACATATTTAAGCAGTTATAAAAAAACCACGTCCAATTGTTGGAATAATGAGAAGAACAGATGAATGAATGAAAAGAAGAATGCTTTTTTACTTCCACACTTTGTATATGGATTAATAATATGGTCGCAATGTAGTAAACAGATGCAAGAATCAATACAAAGAACAACGAATAAAGCACTTAAAGTGACATTTAATTTTAATAAATATACTAGAACCACAGATTTATATAGAATAACAAAAATGCTCTATCTAGAGGAAATTGATCTACACAGAAAAAATAAAAATGATATTTAAGATGAAAAAGAATAAAATAAAGACAAATATTAAATTTAATTTTAACCATAACCTACATAAAATAAATAAAAGAGCATCAAATAATTTAACTTGCGAACAACCTAGGACCAACATAAAAAAAAACAGTTTTTTGTATACAGCAATAAATTTTTACAATTCACTTTCTTATGATCTAAAATTATACAAAACATGTACGTACTTAAAAAACACCTAAATAAAACAGTTCTTACAGCTCGTGTGACGAGTGATATGTGATGTTATTTTATCGAATTTTTATTAAAACTATTGTGTTATTATATATAATATCCCCTCATATCAGCACTTTTGCTGATTGGGAATATTTCGTAGAAATAAAATGTGTAATATGTAAAGTTTAAAAACACCTTGTATTTTGTCATTAATAAATAAATAAAAATAGATAAAATTTAAGATAAATGTTAACTTCTCATTGTAATCGGGGCCAGGGATTCTAGTTGTATTTCACATACAAAACTGTATTCCTTATCCGTCCGGACTCAGACTTATACTGTGTACGTAGTATTACAATCCAGAGTTATTTCTTATACCACGGTATTCGTGGTATTGTGTTACATCATGCGACCCATAATCGTCCCGAAACAAAACAGGATCTCGATTGAAATTCCATCAACATGCACACTCCATCGCTTCTGGCCAATCAAATCGTCTCTTGTTCAAAGATCTGAGAAAAACACCCTCAAACGATCCAATAAAACATCTGCCAATCTGCGTCTGTGACTAGACAATGTAAAGGAAATTGGGTAGGAGAATTCTCAATAATAAACAAAAAATATATTACATAATATTTCTCTTTGGACTTATGTTATCCCGATACTTTGAATCGAGTTGAAAATATTTTTGTGGTTTTTCTTCCATACTCTCTCTCTCACTCTGTTTGCAATTAGGAAGTTCAATGTTTTTTATATTTGTTTAATAAAAAATAAAAATAAATTATCTTTATATATATAATTCCTCTGTACGTGTGATGTCACCGTACTCCTCCTAAACGGCTTTACCGATTTACGTGCGGTTTTCAGAGAAATATAGATCTTCGCGTTATGCATGTTCGTAGATTCAATATAATTTGTAAAAAAGAAGTTAGGAGCATAAATGTTTTATTTATCGATCTACCAGGGTTACATTCGAGGAGAATGCATTTGCAAAAAAATTGGAAAAATGTTATTTTTTTGTGAATAAAAAAAGTTTGTTTTGAATGTTTAAAAACAGCATTTGTTTTTTGAGGATCATAATCAGATTCTTTCCTTAAATTCCTTATAGTTTGTACAAATTTATTTATTTTTATTGGGTGACACCAATATAATATTAAATTCAATACATATTTTTAAATCGTATTCCTACATAAGTACATCCCTTTGTTGGTGAGACGACCGGAGTTTGACGTTTGCAAAAAGAATGCTATATTTGAAAAAATATTTTTTTTATGTTTTGGAATTCAACCATAAACAAGTACAGGAAGGTGGGGCATGACGGGGTAGTGGGGCAAGATGGGGCCCTGTAATTAAAGCTGAAATCTTCTGAGTAGCTCCGAGCACATCATGCCATTTGATGCTCTCTTTATACCCCCCGCTAGTTATGCAATCACAGCGGGCATGTGTGCACGCTCCGATACGCAGCGATACTAAACGTGCTTGTGGCATTTAAGGAAGCATGTCGTGATTTTAACTGGCTGATGGTCGCTTTACAAGCTCAAAGTAAGAAATTGTATTTCTGAAACAAAAAGCGCTGTTAACAAGCATAGTAAAAGGGGCAAGACAGGGTATCGGCACCCCATCTTACCTCATTACTTAAGCACAATGTAGTAACAGCTTTAGTAATCGTTTTTGTTTTCTTTGTGTATGCAAAATATGGTCCGGAACAACGTTCGAAAGACCAAGAGGGAGAGTTGGTTAAAGTAATGCATGAAACGAGCTATAGAAGACATTTTTGAAGGGAGAAAAGAATATCAACTAGCTGCAAGATTTTATTCAATTCCTCAAACTACTTTGGAGCGAAAAGTTATGCTGGCCAAGCAGAATAATAATAGGATTGATAAGGTGGGAGTTCCTTTGGGTCCTAAACATATCGTTTTTCATAAAAATTAAGAGGCTGAGCTGGTGGAATACGTAAAAAACATGGAGAAACGTATTTTTGAAATCACCACAAAGGCACTCAGAAAGTTAGTGTAACGTGTAACGTGAAAGTTGTATTAACAAGCAGCACTATTTCAATAAGAGCAAGTGTAAGGCTAGAAAGAACTGGTTGTTAGGGTTCTTAAAACGCCATTCTGACACGCAAACCAGAATACACATCTGCTGCCCGAGCTGCCGGCTTCAACAAAATATCGGTGCAGAAGTTTTTCGATTTGTTGGTTAAAATTTTTGACAAACCTAAATATAAGTCAAGAATACTAGCACAAAAAGGCCGGAAACAGGTTAGAGCGCTTACTTCTGCTGAAAGAGGAAGTTTGGGGGGTTTGCAGCGACAGTGGTTGGATGACTGAAGAACTGTTTCTTCAGTGGTTGAAACTATTTGTAGTATTAAGTGGCGCTTTAAAAGATCGTCCTGTGTTGCTTTTGTTAGATCGTCATGCAACGCATACAAAAAACATTAAGTTAATTGATCACGCACGTGATAGTGGCGTAATAGTACTATGTTTTCCCCCTCACACGACATATCGTCTTCAGCTTCTATATGTGAGTTTTGTGAGGTCTTTATGCACTTATTATGACCAAATAGCAACGACCTGACTTTGTTTAAATCCTAGACATGTGATTACACCGTTTCAGGTAGCAGAGTTATTTGGAAAAGCTTTCATAAAATTGGTTTCAATGTTGACAACAATCAATGTTTTCAAAAAGTGTGGAATCTGGCCATGTGACCCTACTGTTTTTTTCAGAAGAGGATTTTGTAGCTGCAGAGACCACTCATATTGAATTTGCCACAACCAACGTCCAAACTACGGTGGCAACTACCCAGGCTGCTACTTTGTCAGCAACTGTTCCAACTATAGAAACAGCTGCTGCCCCAAAAAACGAGAGTGCCTGTTTTGTAGGATAGAAGGCTGGATAGCATGTCAAATGTGCCAAAGCTAGGCACACTGTTCATGCACTGGAGTAGACAAAGAAAACCAAGACACTATTCCTGTCTGTCCTAGTTGCGAACCACAGTCAGTAGTACCCCATCTTTTTCCACTAGCGGGGCAAGACAGGATAGATACGACTGTTTTTAATTGATTCATTTCATTAGTTTTTTTGTATTGTTTTTTGTTTTTTTGTATCACGTTTGTTAGATTAAGATCAGTTAGATTTTTTAAAGGATTTATAAAAAGAAACCTGTTTTATTGACGCCTTACCTTAAAGGCCCCATCATGCCCCACACTCCCCTACCTACTTAAATTCAATACTTTTTAAATCTCAACAATTTTTAGTTTTGGAATTAAATCACAAACAAGTACCTAGATGAAAAGTATTTTTCCAAGATAATAGCAGGCAAGCCAACGTTTGGGCAGGACAAAGTCTGTCGGCTCCGCTAGTAAGTATATAAATATATATTTTTTAAAAAACCAAAAAACTTCTAAACACAGCTTTATGTTTTGTTTCTTTATAATGTATTTTTTAAAATTTATGTTGTTTGTGCACTCATCTTTTTATTTTTATACCAACTATACTTCTTAACACTGATCCTATCTTTAATTTCTTTATATTGTATTTTTTTAAATTTATGTTGTTTATATACTCATCTTCTTTTTTATGCCAACTTTACTTCTAAACACTGTTCAATCTTTTATAGCTTTATATTGTATTTTTTAAATTTTATGTTGTTTATTTACTCATGTTTTATATAACTTCCATGTTTGTAAAAGTCTTATGGGCGTGAAAAATTAATAAAATAAAAAAATATTAAAATAAGACTTTCAAACTGTGCCAAAAAACGTTGTTATGTATAACATTATTAGTGCTATGAAATTTTTAAGTTTCGTATTTAATGGTGTAATGGTCAGCGCGTTTGCTTACCATTCAAGAGGTCTTGGGTAGGATTCCCGACATGGTTGAAATGAAATATTTTTTGCGTAACATATTGTCCATTGTAGATATTAAAAGTATATACTATGGTTTGTGCAACTCTGTTTTGGCCTACGGATGTATTTGTTGGGGAGGAGCTGCCAAGACTATTCTTGATCCCTTGGTTAAGGTACATAAATCAATATTGAGGATAATATTGCGAAAACCGTACAATCATCCGAGTGAAGGCCTTTTCAAATCCTTAGACGTCCTTGGCTTAAGGCAAATCTACATGAGGAAAGTTATACTTGACATCCACAAAAATAGGAGCACTCAGGTGATTGTGAGTCATGCGCACTCAACCAGGAGTACAGTAAGAAACGATTTGGTGATTCCAATAGCACGTACAGCGGTATTCCAAAAATCATTTCTATATAACGGACCTAAACTATACAACCTGATACCGTCTTTTTGGAAATCTGATAAACCATCAGTTTTGAAAAGAAATTTAAAAATTTGGTTGACAGACATTGGAAGTAAGGAATCGGAGAATTTATTGAAGATAGTAATCTAAATATTATGCTATCCCATTGAATCATATATAAATTTATTGTATTTTCGCATGTGCATATATATCGTGTATGAATGTGTGTATATATATATGTATATGTATGTATATGTGTGTATATATGTATGTATGTGTATATGTATGTACGAAGTATGTATGCTTTATATTTGTGTATTTAATTGTATTTTTACATTTAATGTAAACTTAATTTTTTTTTCTTTTCTTCTCTTTTGGGCTAAAACTGTTTTTTTTTTATTTCTTCAATATAGTTTTTTTATTTATAGGAAAAATATTCGTAAACCATATTTGCCGCAACAAATCGGTTTCTTAGAACAGGCATTTGCCCATATAGGAACCGATTGCAACATTAGGCGTATTAATATTTCTGGCTTGCCGACCCTTCATATACTGAGCCTACTCCTAGTACTAGCAGAATTTTGCCAGAGTGTTTTTTGTGCCATTTTGTAACATTGTATGTATAAACTAATAAATAAATAAATAAAAAATAAATAAATAAATAAATTTAAAAGGATGTTTTTTCAGAGTATTTCATAGTTCCTGGACTGGTACCTGAAGCGTAAGACTGATTATTTAACCTTTATGTAACAAAAATGATCAAGAAACGCTGCGATTGGTGTACCAATGCAGTGCCCTATGCACTATTAGGTGCGGAAAGGGAATGATGATGATTTCATATTATTCCGCATGTGACGTCACAAGTATTCTTCGGTGAGCTCTGCGGATTGATAAATTGGCTTCCCGTAAACTGGAAACCCATCACAACACTCTAACATTGGTTGATTCGGAAAAACTGGTGACGTTGTTTTAAGTATTTTATTTTTATTAAAATCATTTAAATATTATTTTTATACATTTTCAAGAAACTTCGCCGTACGAGTAAAGCTCTTATGAAGAAATTCAGTGGTTTTTAAAAATGATTCTTGTTGATTGACTATTGAACTAAGCCAAAAAAAAATCTTGATTTTGCCGTACTTTAATGCTCTAATTTTTACCGCGCGCCAGAAAACATTTTTGCATCCAATTGTCCTTAGCACTGAACTTCCTCATTACTCAAAATTGTTCTGTATTGTAATTTATATTTGTTGTTTATATTTTTTGAAAACGTTTTATGAAAAATAGAAACTTTTCTTATTTTTAAAAAATGCAAATAAGGCGAAAAGTACGAAAGAAAAAAACTAAAAGAAATACCACACCAAAAAAAAACAACCTTTTGTGCCTAGTGTAGCGTCACAATATGTTAAGTAAAGCATAATTGAAAAGTTATTAAATAAATAAAGGTTTCGCGGTTTAGTAGGCTTAATTATTTTTCCCTTTATATTTTTCTGATAATTAATGTATCCTGTTTAACAAAAATAAGATAAATAAATAATTTAAAATTTATAAATATTAATTACATACATATCACATGGTGTCGGGTAAATAAAATAAAATAAAGTTTTGGGTCGGTAACCAAAGGAATAATATAAAATGTTGTAATAAAAAAAATAAAATTCTCAAATTAAATATTTCAATATTCTAAAAAGAACAATAAATTAATTTTTAATTTTCATTGTAGGTACGAGTATACGTTTCTACTTTAAAATTAAAATTTACATCTACACTATTAATTTTATAATGTATTTTTGATTTAGTATACCCACGCACAGGCCATGGCTAAGTGGAATTATTTTTGTTTTAATAAATAAAGTGATGTGTTAAAAGAAAATGTTCTAAATGTAACAAAAAAATAAAACAAGTTAAAAACATTATTCAATTGCTTGTAAATGGATTAAGTAAAGTCCAATTAGAGACCTCTTCGTAATTAGTTACATAAACTGTTTCAAGATAATATGTTATGTAAGACAAGTAATGGTACATAACTTATGTTAATAAAAAATATATAAATAAACACCAATCTCCGGTATAATGCATTGTTACAGGTTCTTATTACAAAACATCTTTGGACAAAGGTTTTGTAGAACATTAGACATTTAAAATGAATACATTTTTTTGGTCTGCACTTACTGGAACCCAAAAATTAATGAGTGATAAAAGTTTTGATCTGTCGACATTATAATTTAATATTTTGTACAGAAAAACAACGTCAGCCGTGTTTCTGCAAGTTTGAAGTATTTGGAGTTTATATAAGTTCGTGGATTACTTTGGCAACCGTCTAAAATTTGCAAAAGTTGATAATATGATTTTTTATTTCTGTTCGTGTGTTTTTTTATATTGAGGACTTCGAACGAGAGACGCAAACTCTAATTGACTTCGAACGTTATGTAAAATCGATATTCTAAGAGAGCATATTATATGGAATAGGAAATCAAACATTAAAATTTGTTTTGATTTTTATAATTGTGTTAATATGGGCTATTATAATATTTGTCTGATCCCATAATGTGTGTCCATTATATATATATATATATATATTATTATTTTTTACATAAACGACATAAATTGCCTTTAACATGTATCGAACATAAATATGAAAAAAAAAACACATATAAATACATAACGAAAAATTATAAAATTGCTTAACTATAAAAATAGTAACAAGTAGGTAACATAAGTAACACATAAGCAACCAAAAATATTAACGAAATAAATTTGAAAAAACAAAAAAAGGAAAAAAAAAAATTAATACAAAGAAAAGTTTAAGAATAATATTGCGAGAGAAAAAAAGAAATCAGACTCATTTTATAACTATTAAGTCCAGAACCAAATATATCAGCCTTATCCTCATACTGATTGCCATATCTATGGAGCCTAGGGATAGGCGAGTGCATGTGATAGTTGGTCCTAGAACTTACAGAAAAAAAAGGAGATCTGTGGCGGGCATGTCGACCAGGTATACGGAAACACACCAACTCTAGCAAATCAGGACAGCCAATTAATGAATTAATCACTTTATGAAGTAATATTAGGTCAGTTAGGATTCTTCTATCAGAAAGTCTTAAAAGATTTGCTGAAGATAAGAATTGATTATAATTAAAGCAGCTGCAATGCGAAGTTTAAAATTAATATATTTTAGAAATTTCTTCTGGACGCGCTCGAGGGAATCAGAATGTACACGATAATGACCAGACTGGGGAAATATATTCTAAACGACTTCTAACCAGGGCGCAATAAAGTGACTTGATTGGTGTGATACTTTTAAATTTATTAGTAACCCTACAAATAAATCCTAATAGACTTAGCGCTTCATTTGAAATCTTGTCAATATGTTTGATAAATGTAAGTTTATCATCAAAAATTACGCCAAGATCCCTAATGAAATCAACTCTTTCAATTGTTGCCTGGTTCAACAAATCGTTAAAAATTAAAGGTTTCTTACTTTTAGAAAAGGAAATAACCTGGCATTTATCTATATTGAGACAAATATTATTTTTATTGCACCACTCGTGATTTTTGTTGAGATTCATCTGCAGGGTATTGCAATCATCAGTATTATTTACAACTTTATAAAGTTCAAGGTCGTCAGCTCAAAGTAAATATTTTATTCAAATGTAAAAAAGAATTAAATTAAAAAATATTACCTTCAAAAGCACAACAATTTCCAAGTAATTTCTACTATGCAATCGTAAAATAACTCTTAATGTGAAAGTTTCTTTGTATTCGACAATGTATTTTCCCTTCAAGAGCGAGAGATAAAGAACGCTGCAGCAAAATATTTCAGTTCAATCGTTACTAAATGTCATAGTGCAATTTCCTCGGGAAAATTCTTCTCAAATGTTATTACAGTAACACCCTAAGTGGGTGTAGTCACAATATTGTGTATCCTAGTTTCATTTTCAAAATGTATTTGCGCAGTTTTCTAATAGGTAATTCAACTAAAACGATTTCAGTTTGACGTTCCAGTAACTTGTTTATTTTAACATTTGCGTGCTTTATCTTTACTTTTTTAAATTAAACTCATTATAATTGATACACACGGTGTTTCACGGCCAGATTGCGAAATATTAGATCAGCGGTCGGCAACCAGCGGTTCGCAAGGTTTTTGTTGCAATGCACGCGACGGACGATCTCATTCGCGACGTAGTTGCATCCTTTTAATTAAAGAAATCATTTTCTGTATTACAAACAAGCAGCTAATGAATCTGAAGTAAATTTAGTTTATTAAAATACTAAAATGAATAATGCGTTTTAACAACTTCAAACTGAATTAGAAAACGGTTTAATGGTTCCAAAAAGATCTCGTGTAACATTCAGATTTTCGAAAACATCTTCGCAGTGGGTACTTGATATTTTTTATGCGAATTTGCCTTCTGAAAACTGCGAGAAGTTTAAAATATTTGCTTATCCAATATTTTGTGTGTTTGATAGTAAATACATTTGTGAGAAAACTTTTTCAATTCTGAATTACATAAAAAACAAACGCTGTTTTTGGTTTTCAACATTAGACGCAATACTAACGACTCTACATCAAAAAATGTAAACTCATCGATTAACAAAATCTCATTGATTTAAATAACTACATTTAATGTCAAAAAAATATAAACTAGAGTTTTATTTTTAAGACAAAAATATTTGTTCACAAATATTCTAGGTGCATATATTGTTATAATGAATAGCCCAAGTGCGGCCCGCACTGATCCCCGATCTGAAATATTTGACCCTCTTGCAATTAAAGGTTGCCGACCCATGCTTTTGAGTAACATTCCTCATGATAAACTTTTTTTTAAATTCTTATATATTTTTTCCAAAAACAGATTTTTTTAATGAAAAAAATTATCATACTATAATTTGAAAATGAAGGCAATGTCTCGGACTGGCATCCCTTCCACAAAACCCTACCCCTCCTCTACCCAGTCGCTTCCCTTATCCGCGTCCGATGCGTATCGCTTCGTTGGTCAAATACATTTTCAATTTCTTTTTTTTAATTGGGATATTTTTAAAAGTATATAAAAAATAAGTTCCTATAAAGTTTCGTGGTATGGCTCTGAAAAACACATTAACCCAACAACGACGGAAAACATTTTTGACGAGGGCACATAAACTCGATATTGAGA